>NC_068998.1:39264322-39265389 GCF_001194135.2 Octopus bimaculoides
ATATATATGGCACAAGGCCAGCAGGTTTGGGGAGAGGCCAAGTCGATTAAATCGATCCTCAGTGTTTAACTAGTACTTATTTTATTGACCCGAAAGGATGAAAGTTAGTCAACTCCGGCAGAATTTGAACTCAGAACGTAAACACAGGCGAAATGCCGCTAAACCCGGCGTGCTAAAGATTCTGTAGCTCGCCGCTTTAACCCATAAAACGTTGGGATTTGCACTTACATAGCATGGACTGCTGAGCACATTTTATGAAAATGAGACTACCATGCACACATAAAAAACAAAAAATAGTTAAAATATCTTCTAAGTATATAATGTGACAAGTTTTACATCATCTTAAAAGACAATAGTTGAACTATCTCTTGATAGACATTTCAACAAACGCCCATAAATAAATGCATCTACCTGGGCCACGCTCGTGGCCTGTCGACCTGTGCCTGACGGCCACGGTTGTGGCCTATCGCGCTTTATGTGTTAATAAAATGAAATATTAAAAAATGAAACTATATCAGAATATACGGTAGATTATCTACTGTTGTAAATACTGAAATAGGAAGGCACTCGTTTCTTGATCATGTACCCTTTAAGTTCCAACGTTAACAAAAACAGTTTTGACTAAAAACAAAATCCAACATTGGCAAAGGGCAACCGGTTCTACTTAAATACAGAAGTACCTACGCATCTACGTAACCCTAAAACTAACCTTAACCGGGGCTAATGCAGTTTCGCACCTTTCCATGAAAAAAGCAATTTTTTGAAAATATTTTTCGGATTCCTGCTTTTTCATCCATTTATTTATTTGTCTGTCTATTTATCCCTACCCGTTTATTCATATCTATCTATCTATACATACATACACACATAACAAAATGCTTATTGAATATAAAATTTTGAAAACGTGGTTGGATCTTTCTGATTTGGCGGGCACCATTTTTTATGTATGTTTTATTTAGTGTGTTTTCTACCGAAACACTTTAAAACTTCGTATACTTGTATATTTTGTCATATAGAACAGAGAAAAAATTTTATATTCGAAGTTATTTCATGTTAAAAGTTGTATT
>NC_068998.1:39265834-39266362 GCF_001194135.2 Octopus bimaculoides
TCTTTGAAAGAAACTTGGCTACTATTTTTAGCAGGTCAAGCAATCATGCAGAACAGGAGTGGAGAAACCCTTTACTGCTGGTAAAATTTTCCTCATATTCAACTTCTCTGAAAAATGTTTGAAGCATTAATTAAATATAAAATAGCGACTGAGACCTTTGGAGATATGCTGTGCTTGAGAAGACCTGGCAAGCCAAGTGAGATCGTAGCTGTGGCCAGCGTCACATAACCAGCTCATTTAAGAGTACCCTTCAATTGTCAAGCAATATGCTGTGCTTGAGAAGACCTGCTAAGTCAAGTGAGATCGTTGTTGTGGCCAATGCCAGTACCACCTGACTGGCACCCATGCTGGTGGCACGTAAAAAGCACCGTTTCAGCATGGTTGATGCCAGTGCCGCTGAACTGGCTCCTGTGCCAGTGGCACATAAAAAACACCAACTACTCTCGGAGTGGCTGGCATTAGGAAGGGCATCCAGCTGTAGAAACTCTGCCAGATCAGATTGGAGCCTGGTGCAGCCTCTTGGCTAAC
>NC_068998.1:39266372-39273042 GCF_001194135.2 Octopus bimaculoides
ATTGGAGCCTGGTGCAGCCTCTTGGCTAACCAGTCCTCAGTCAAACCATCCAACCCATGCCAGCATGGAAAGTGGACGTTAAACAATGATCATGATGATGAAATGGCTCTCAATACTTAAAACGATATTTAAGTCATTTTAATTATCTGGATCATTAATGCATTATAACATTTTAATTAATAATGTTAAGTGAAATTACAGGTTCCATAATTTTCTTGGTACTAACCTACTCCACTCATAAGTTCTTATGCACTTGGTACTAAAAAATTCCCCACCTTGGTGGAGAGCTTGTCTGCTGTTTATTGCAGTTGAGTACCTTTGCAGCAAAAGCAGTATTGTTGCCTTTTACAACAGCAGAGTATTCAAATGTGTCTGGCACAAGAACCTCCTAGTCAAGTTGCCTGCCATTGGTGTCTGCCCTTTTCTCATCAGAAATTTTTTGTCACACCACTCCAACACAATGTGTCAGTAAGTCTCTCACTGTTAAACATTCTACCAACAATAACATGCTCAGAGTTCAGTTATATCTCCTAGATTCCTTAAGAAGAAACCTTGCAAACATCCTTTAATAGGTACACATCAATCTAATCTTCTTCAACAGTACTAAGATACTGTCGCCACATGTATTCAACCAACATTATATTCTCTCTACTCATAAGCAACATGAAGCTAAGTTCTTTTCGATCATTAGTCCTCAATGTATTTGATGAGTGTTTAAAGATGACATGACCAAAACAAATTGAGTAAGACCAGAAGTTGAAGCACCTTAACCACAAGTATGTTAAGGCCAGTACCATGGATCATAAAGGTGGTGAACTGGCAGAATCATTAGCACACTGAGCAAAATGCTTAGTGGTATTTCGTCTACTGTTACGTTCGACTTTGCCTTTCATTCTTTCAGGGTTGATGGGCTTCTTTCAGTTTCCATCTACTAAATCCACTCACAAGGTTTTGGTCAGCCTAAGGCTATAGTAGAAGACACTTACCCAAGGTGGCATGCAGTGGGACTGAACCCAAAACCATGTGGCTGAGAAGCAAGTTTCTTATCACATAACCATGCCTGCACCTGTGGGGATAGTTTTAATAAATCAAAAATTTATGTTATATGGTGTTTGATATACCTGTACTTATCCATGTTGTTCGAAAACTGGTCTCTTTCAATTATTTCTCTGCGCTCATTTTCATTTAAACTATAACACTGAATTTACGTAATGGTTACAAAAAGTACTCAGCCATATATGTTATTATATGGTAAGTAGGTAATTCAACTTATTGAAATTATCAATTTACTATACAAGTTGTTCTCTAATGAGGGTTACACTTGCGTCTTGAAGAGGGTAGATAATTGTTCAGTTTTACATTCTGGCTCCAGAGAGGAAAACTGGTTCTGGAAATGTAATTTACTTTTGTTATTAATGTCTGAAAGAATGTTTAAATTATAGCAATTAGTAAACTATTAAAAATGCAAAACAAATTATGAATACATAACTTCGGTGTGACATGACATGGTTTGGTTATGGCTGATTTCACACAGCACTGGGCCCGAGAGAAATTAGCTTTAACTATTATTGTTAGGTCAACTAATTATTATTAATTGCTGTACCAAGTCTGAATCAAAGTTAGGTTTCATTTTTTGAAAGAAGTTTTTGATTAACAATGCCCTGAGATAAGAATATATACATTACAACTACATATTTTTCTATTCGTCCAACAATTAATAGGATTAATAACTTATTGATATAATCAATTATGGAATGTCTGGAGAGAAAGATTTATGCTTGACACAATTAATTGGCACTTAAGCAATAAAACATACTAATGATCAGAGATGTTCCAATAATGATCATTCTTGTCCCTTTTTTTTTTTTTCAGACATTGTAAATCTAGGACTACATTATTCAATGTCTTCTTCCTTTTCTTGAGCTGGTAGGTTGTAATTTATGAGAAAATTTGGCTGCTGTTTCTAGCTGTCCAAGCAACCACATTGTCTTCCTCATTGATTTGCAGTTGAGGCTCATTCATTACTTCTGTGTTTAATTTCCTGTGCATTTATAAATGCAGTGTTTCAAATCAGATGGCAAGTTGGGCAAAAATGAGATAAGCCTGTTGCTTTACTATTTTAACACTCCTAGATGGGGGAAGATGCTAAACAAACATGTGGCCATCCTTGTTGTTTAGCCACGGGTTAACACTGACAGAGTTACCTATGGTCAAAGATGCTGCAGTCCTGACAATCCCTTTCCTCTTGTGCATCACCTGTCTCAGACTACATTACCCAGTGTATCCATTTATCCCATTCAAAACTGTGTAATATATATTGAAAGTAATTTGGCTTCTATTTCTAGCAGTTCTAGTGACCATGAAGGCACATGGCTTAGTGGTTGAGGTAATCTACTCACAGTCGTATGGTCATGAGTTCAACTCCTGGCTGTGCATTGTGTCCTTGAGTAAGACAGTTTATTTCACATTGCTCCAGTCCACTCAGCTGGCAAAAACAAAGTGTACCTGTAATTCAGAAGGCTGGCCATGTCACATTGTGTCATGCTGAATCTCCCTGTGAACTACATGAAGGGTTTATGTGTCTGTGGAGTGCTCAACCACTTGCACGTTAATTTCAAGAGCAGGCTGTTCCATTAATCAGATCAACTGGAACCCATGTCATCGTAACTGACAGCGTGTCAGTGACCATACGGAGGCTCTCTCATTCATTAGCTCATGCATAGACACTATATTATCAGATAGCTGCTTCAAGAGCATTCGAAGTTCAAATCCCAGATTAGGAGAGCAGCTTGTAAGTAAATTAGAAAGGTATCATGATTGACAATCCAGCAGTGAAAATGGCACTTGATCATTCTCTGATACTGATATGAAGGTTGCATTCTCTTAGACATGAAGGCATTTGATGGCCTTAGGTGTCAGAAAATGTGACATGATAACAAAATGGCCTATGATGGATATGTGTTGTTCAATTCTTAGCAGATGTGTGTTCTTTTCCAGCAGTAGTTATCTTAACAGTTTGGCAGTAATAGTGGACTAGTAATGATGGACTTTAACCCTTCAGCATTCAGATTACTTTGTCAAAAGCAAAACTTATTTATTCACGTTGTTTTGCATTAATCAGGTAATATCTTGTAGCTACAAAACTTTGATGATGTGATTATTTAGTTTTAGAATGATATTATAGAGCAAGGTATGAGAAGCCAAATATGACCAGCTTGAACCAAAAAACAGGTAGAATAATTTACCCAGATATGCTTAGTTTAAATGCTAATGGGTTAATGCTTCTTTCAGTGGCTTGCTGAAAAAGTTGAGATAGGGTTGGTTATGAGTTTTGGGTGAGGAACAAATCTTTACTTTTCATTTTTTTGAAGTTGATAAAATAAGTACCAGTTAAGAACTGGGAACCAATGTAATTGTCTTACCCTTCCCCTAAAAATTGCCTGCCGTGTGCCAAAATTTGAAACCATGGCAGCAAGCTGGCAGAAACAGCACACAGGACAAAATGCTTCTCAGCATTTCTTATGACTTTACATTTCTGAGTTCAGGTTCCACCAAGATCACCTTTGCTTTTCCATCCTTTCAGGATTAATATAATCAACTATCCTCCACCTTCAAGATTTCAGGCCTTGTGCCTATCATAGAAAGAATTATTATCATCAAAAGCAGGTTGAATGCAAGATAACTGCATTCCAAAAATTCTTTTGTGTGTTCAACAAGTGGAGAGATTCCCTGGTAAAGGAAGACCCTCCTTAGGTATATGGAGAAGTTGAAACAATCACTATAAACCCTACAGTTTAATTTAACATTTTGGGAAAGTTATTGCTTAGATTGATCTGCATGGCATAAAATGTGTCATAATGCATTTAAACAATTTGAGTTGAAGAAACAGAACAATGAAAGAATTATATCCTGCAATCAACAGACACATTAGTCCGATCCCAGGCAAAATCAAAATCATCATTGTCCTCATTGTGACTTCATAGCAAAATCCATACCCAGACTCAAATTACATTCATGCATCCATTGTGAATAAATGCAGCTTCTTTTGTTTTTTGATCTTTTTTTTTAAAATCCTTTCCTTCAAACACTTATCATTATTATTATTATTAAGGTGACAAGCTGGTAGAATGATTACTGTGCCAGGCAAAATGCTTAGCGGCATTTCATTCATCTTTATGTTCTGAGTTCAAATTCTTCCAAGGTCAACTTTGCTTTCCATCTTTTCATGGTTGATAAGATAAGTACCAGTTGAGCACTGTGGGTCAATGTAATCGACATACTCCCCATATCCTGAACTTGCTGGCCTTGTGCCAAAATTTGAAACCATTATCATCATCATTATCATCATTATTATTATTATTATTATTTGCAGGTCAGAGGTTCCACTGGAAAGGTGAAAAGCCCTAAGACTTTGAAGTTTTCATTGTTTACACAGTTCAGTAAACTTTTCAAAAGGGTTTGTATAAAAATCTTTGACTTGGTTGTCTTAAATATTAGCTTGGGTTGGAGCAAGTGATAGAATAACGATGAGACAAAGGATAATATATTTGATGGTAGCGGTGTTGTTGTTGCTGGGATTATTCAGATTTGTTATTTATTTACGTTTCTGCGTTCATAAATCAAATCTCACTGCAGGTGACTTTATATTTCAGTTGTCCCCCTTGAATTGATAAACGTTATGCTAGCCTATAAGTAGGTTATCTCCCTTGGCTAGGCGGCGCTCCATGTAGACAATTAAACTTCCGCAGACTATCCACGCTATTGTTATTGTTTCGATGATTCAGCTATCGAAGTACTTACTGTGCCTAAGTTAAAGAAATATTTAAGATTATATGGACAGTATGTTACTGGAAGAAAGGCGGACTTGACTGAAAGGTATAAAAATTCTGTCGATGAAGAATGTCAACAAAGTAAATTCATCGGACGATACTTCAGACAGGAATAAGCAGAAGCTTATATCTGCTCTCGGTGAAGCTAGGCTTACTCGAAATTCCCACATTCATTCAGAACATTAACAACAATTTCAATGTATTTATTATTTGAATGCAAAATTGTTTATTAAAAATACCTGTACATCAACACAACAATTATTAGATTAAACATTCGAATTTGTTTCCCTCTTGAATTTTAACATGTTCTAATCTGTTAATGAGGAGATAAATCAAAGAGACATTTCACTCATCTACTAACTGCGTATATGATCATGCACTTACTGATATTTTAAATACTTTGTTTGGAAAAACGGATGGCAAGGGGTGATCTTTCGATAGTCCATTAAAATCGACGAAATGCTGGGAACACATTTGGCTGTATGTAGTGTAAACAAAGTCTTTCCTCACAAGTCTCGATCTCTGAAGCCAAATACGACGAATAGCTACGTTTGCAGGATATCTATGTAGTGAAATAACTTTGCCGAACCAGTCAGTACAGTATGTGAGTCGTCTGCGGAAGTTAAAGCAAGTCACTGAGCATGCGTACATGTCATACGGGAGAGTTCCAATCAGGGGTGGATAACAACCTTATAGGAACCCCCTATACAAGTTGTCTATTCTATCAACTATACATCTCTTCCTTAAAAAAAAGTTAGTCCTTTATAAATTACCAATGTAAAGAATCCTAATTATGAATGGTTATGACCAACCAAAAAATTTATTTCTATTTTACTATACAGCAATTTCCAGTTACCCTTGGAAAGAGAGGCTGTTTTCATCCTGGTGCATCAATTGGTTCAACAAACTCTATCAGTTTAAAAAATGCAAAAGAAGTGACTGGCATCGATATCATCAAAGCAATCAGTAAGCATGTGTGGCCGAAAGGCAAGTGGAACATCAAAGTGAGGGTTTCAGTTGCCATCCTGTTACTTATCAGTTCCAAGGTAAGATTTATCATAAGCTCTTTTTTTTTTTTTTTTTTTGAGAGAAGGAAGGATATTATCCAAAGCTGTTACTTGTCCTCCTTATGGGATGCTTGGGTTAACTGGATTTGGCTAATGAAAGGGAAAACTTAGGTAATGGGAAAGTTCCGCAGTTGGGGGTCTTGGAAGGAAGAGTTTGGCAACAGGCTGAGTGTTCTGGACAGGTACATTTATATATGTTTGGAAAGTAAATTTATTAACCACACAGACATGCCTGTGCATCTATGCACACACATACACACACACATATACACACAAACACGCATACATTGCAGTTTATATATCCTAATTAACATGGATGTTTTATTAGAATGCTGTATTTGCCTTGAGAGATCCTCACATATACACAACTAAAAGTATTTTTATGTTAAACTGTATGAACAAAACACTGCTATCATTAGTACCACTATTTAAAATTTGTATGCATGATTGAATACACACTTAGAACATTATAATATTTTTTATGTTTCTGTTATATATATATATATATATATAACAGAAACATAAAAAATATTATAATGTTCTAAGTGTGTATTGTATATATACAATAGGCACGGGAGTGGTTGTGTGGTAAGTAGCTTGCTTACCAACCACATGGTTCCGGGTTCAGTCCCGCTGCGTGGCACCTTGGGCAAGTGTCTTCTACTATAGCCTCGGGCCGACCAAAGCCTTGTGAGTGGATTTGGTAGACGGAAACTGAAAGAAGCCCGTCGTATATATGTATATGTATATATATATATATATATATATATATAT
>NC_068998.1:39273254-39293486 GCF_001194135.2 Octopus bimaculoides
GAATACACACTTAGAACATTATAATATTTTTTATGTTTCTGTTATATATATATATATATATATAATGTTTATCATCACTTAAACATGGCTGTTCCATAGGAACCAGTGTTACTGCTTTTTTAACCCCAATAGGCTACCTCCTCCAGCTGGTTATTCAATACGGTCTGTATCTGATATGTATTGCAAGCAGGGAAGTCTCATTAATACATAAATGCATGAATTTTTTATTTAATTAATTCATGATGTTTACAAGATTTTCAAATATTTGTGATGCTGTTGTATATGTCTGTTTAGTGTGGCAAGCTAACAGAACCGATAACATGCTAGGCAAAATGCTTAGCAATATTTCCTCCATCTTAACATCCTGAGTTCAAATTTTACCAAGGTTGACTTAGTCTTTCGTTCTTTATGGGGTTGATAAAATAGGTACCAGTTGAGTATTGGGGTCAATGTAATCGACTTACCCACTGCCCTGAACATGCTGGCTCTGTGCCAAAACTTGAAATCATTATATATGTCTGTTACTTTATGTCCTCTCTATATCAGTCTATAATCCTCCCTCTGTCTTTCTTCCTGCAGCTATTGTTGGTCCAAGTACCGTTTCTTTTCAAATACATCATTGACCATTTGAATGGCTCAGAGGAATATCTCAGCCTCATTGATGCCCCTTCAACCATTATCACTGTGTCCACATCATTAATTATTGCCTGTAAGTATGTCAGTTGTCTTCTTGATGTTTCAGCTTCAAATATCTCACTTTCATTTTAGTTTTATATTTTTCTCAATGTACTATGGAATGGTATCGTGCAATGGTTGTGAACACTTCAGTGTAGTGGTAGTATAGCTCCTTATTTTATGTGGTAGTGGTAGGATTTTTCCTTTGGTGTTGGTGGGCTCTTCTTCGTGATAGTAGTGTTAGTAGTAGTAATAAGCTTCTTTACAGTGATGTTGGTCATGGTGATGGTATTAGTTGGCGGTGTGTGCTGATGCCATGTAAAATGCACTGGTGCTGGTGCCACATAAAAGGCATTTGTGATGCTGCCATATAAAAAGCACTGGTGCTGGTGCCACTTAAAAGCACCTAGTACACTTTGTAAAGTAGTTAGCATTAGGAAAGACATCCAGCTGTAGAAACCAAACCAAAACAGACTATAGAACCTGGTGTGGCTCCTGGCCTTGCCAGTTTTGTCAAGCCATCCGGTCCATGCCAGTATGGAAAACAGATGTCAAATGATGATGATGAAGATGATGATGACGCCATTAATCTGACCTGTCAGAAAGAGAGACTTGAAGTCCATATGTTCTGGTTTCCCTTCTTTGTAAACTTATTTATAGAATCATGTTATAGTGTCTCTAGAGAGGAAACACTGGAGTGATTTCTTGTTGGTTTTCTTCACACAGGTATGAAGTTTAATATATTTAAGAGAAATAATTCAGCTTTGCCTTTCATCCTGCCAGGGTCAATAAAATTTAATGCAAGAAGGTACTAGATATAATTTAATGAACTGATGCATGTCTCCTAGACTTCTTGAAGCAAGAGACTACAGCCATGAATCCTTCTTGGTGTTGCTTTTGGTGTTGAGTCTCATGGAGGCGATAACAAGTGACCTGAGATTTTTGACAATTTGCTATGCTTGAAAAGACACATCAAGCTAAGTGAAATCATAGTCGTGGCCTGTGCCAGTGACAAATGAAAGGCGCCTGTGCCAGTGACATGTAAATGGCACCAGGTACACTCTGTGGAGCGGTTGGTGTCAGGAAGAGCATCCAGCCGTAGAAACCGAGCCAAAACAGGCTGGAGTCTGGTGTAACTCTCTGGCTTACCAGTTCCAGTCAAATCATCTACCCATGCCAGCATGGAAAACAGATGCTAAATGATGATGATTTACTATAGGATTACTGTATTTCTTCTGTTATGAGGTGAACTTTCTCAAGGTACTCTGTGGCATTATTTTACCCATATATAAGGTGGCAAGCTGGCAGAATCGTTAGCATGCCGAATGAAATGCTTAGCATTATTTCGTCTGCCGTTATGTTCTGAGTTCAAATTCTGCCAAGGTCGACTTTGCCTTTCATCCTTTCAGGGTTGATGAATTAGGTACCAACGAAACATTGGGGTCAATATAATCGACTTGTCCCTTTGATGATATATAAGTTATATAATTTTATTTATTTCATCCCGTTATCTGCTAGGCAGCTGTTTCTATTAACTGTTTTTTATTGATTTGTTTCACTTTCAGTCTTTTATAATTGCTTGCTTTCATCATAGATGGTATAGCTCGGGCTGGTGCCAGTGGCTTTAATGAACTCCGCAACGCTGTCTTTGCCAAAGTATCACACAATTCCATACGAGAAGTTGCTCGCAATGTATTTCTTCATTTACACAATTTGGATCTGAACTTCCATCTCAGTCGCCAGACTGGTGCCTTATCTAAAGCCATCGACAGAGGAACCAGGTAAGTGGTAGCTTTCTTTTCCTTAAGAAATAATTTTCTTCATGAATGTATTTAGTTGTACATCTTCAGCTTAATTCAAGTAAATTAAGACATAATATATCCTATAAATTATGGTTAGACAGATTATTGTTTAACTCCAATTAGCCCTGATATAGATTAAGGTTTACCTCTTGTAAACTCCATGGGTTTGATTACAGAATAACCCCAGTCAGCAAAAGAGGAGTGAGAGTGCTGTAAGTTAGTCCCATAAATCCATTTTGGTCATAGTCTTATGGTGGGGATGGGGGAATACACGCTGGAGTTGTTCCCCATTATCTTCTCCATGCCAACAGATGGCCTTGAATTCAACACTGTTGACATACAAAACACTTGTTTATTTTGCAGTGTTTTCATTGTTTAAAGCAAGTTGTTGCTTCTGGTAAATAGTTAATGTATAAGTGGAATGGGAGATATGAGTGTTTTAGTTACAGACACAATTTGAGTACAAGAGACTAGACATGAATCACTACTCCTTTGGGTGGTTGTCTGCTATTCTGTTGAGCTAGCCACCCCTTTTCCTTTTATTGCCACTGCTATATATATATATAATATAATGAATTTATTGTATACAGTGCTCAGGTGCACCACATCTCATCAGAAAATGTTTCCAAAAATTGCATGAACAGTACATAAAATATGCACAGGAGGTGAACAGTGAATAAGTCTTTAAAAAAAAGCCGTTTAGTGGGGATCATCAGGTGTATGTTGGCGAATTTCAGGAAGCACGAAAATTTTGAAGGATGTAGTGACCCGACTGCTAACAACTGATGTAGGAATTTTATTCCATGCTTCAGCAATTCTGAACGTGAAAAAATGTTTCTGAAGGTCATGGGTGTTGTATTGTTTTTTTGATTTTGTAAGCATGTTCATGAGTATTAGAAATATGGAATTCAAAAAGGTGCCCAAGGCTGGAGTTGGGAAAATGGTGGATTAGGCATACCACTAACTTAGTACTATTATATCCGTATGCTTCACTTTGTTTAATAATTAAATGTTTGCCATTCAAGTCTCATTTAAGTGGCAATGATGTCATCATTTAATGTCCATGTTCCATGCTGGCATTGGTTGGATAGTTTGTCAGGGTCCACTGGGTCCAAGTTCTGCATTGTTCTCCAGTGCCAGCTTTTGTATGGTTTGTAAGGTTGGATGCTCATCCTGTTGTATCTTAATTTGTTCATACAATAAATAAGATAACCAGACAATAGTAAAAACAATGTAATGAACTAACAAAGTGGAGGTGCAATGGCCCAGTGGTTAGGGCAGCAGACACGTAGTCGGAGGATCGTGGTTTTGATTTCCAGACCAGGCGTTGTGTGTGTTTATTGAGCGAAAACACCTAAGAGATTGCACCTAGAAAGTTACCCTCCCAGGCACAAGTCCAGACAAGGTTGTTTATGGAAGACCGGTAGTTGCCCATGCATACCGGCCTCCCCTCTCCACACCACCAGTGTTAACCAAGAGAAAGGCAAAGGCCGATACAGCTTGGCACCTGTGATGTTGCAACTCATTACTACAGCTGAGTGAACTGGAGCAACGTGAAATGAAGTGTCTTGCTCAAGAACACAACACACAGACCGGTTCGAGATTCGCACTTACAACCTCATGATTGTAAGCTCGACGCTCTAACCACTGAGCCATGTGCCTTCAATACCTCAATGATAATAATAATAATCCTTTCTACTATAGGCAGAAGGCTTGAAATTTGGGGGAAGAGGATAGTCAATGACATTGACCCAATATTCAACTGGCACTTATTTTATCCACCCCAAAAGAACAAAAGGCAAAGTTGACCTCGGCAGAATTTGAACTCAGAGGGTAAAGATGGATGAAATACCTCTAAGCATTTAGCCCAGCATGCTAACAATTCTACCAGCACACTGCCTTAGAAAACAGTGCACATATTGAACCGTAAAAACAATTGATCTAACAAAACCATCCTACCCATATTAACTTAAACAAATTGATTTAAACAGAAAAAACACAGAAATCTGGTGGGTCTTTTCCCACAGAAACATCAGCTGTTGTAATTCTATTCTTGTTTTTTTCTTCTTTTTTTTATTATAGAGGCATCAATTTCACATTAACTGCTTTAGTCTTCAATGTGGTACCCACAACCTTTGAAGTTGCTTTAGTCAGCAGTATTTTGGTAAGTGGCATGTTCTTAAGTTTTCATAAGTTTGGTTTTTAACAACCTTAATTCCATTGGACAACACTTTGGTCAGGTTTCTTCTGCAATAGCCTTGCATTGAAGAATTCTTTGGAAATGAAATTTGGTTGACAGCTACTGTGTGGAAGCCTGTTTTGTGTGTGTGTATGTAGCTTTTATCTTTTACTTGTTTCAGTCGTTAGACTATGGCGATGCTGAGGACCCCTTGGAGAATTTTTAGTCAAATGAATCGACTCCAGTACCTTTTTTTTTCAAAGCCTAGTACTTATTCTGTTGGATTTTTTACCAAACCACATATGTTACAGGGGCATAAACACTCCGACACTGGCTGTCAAGCAGTAGCAAGTGGACAAATGCAGACACACTTTCACACACACACACACACACACAAACAATGGGCTTCTTTCAGTTTCCATCAAACAAATCCACTTGCAAGGCTTTGGTTGGCTCAAGGCTTTAGCAGAAGACACTTGCCCAAGGTGTCACGCAGTCATACTGAACCTGGAACCATGTGGTTGGGAAGCAGTTAAGGGGTGTGCTTCACAAACATATGTTTCTGGATAAAATTCTACTGAATGGTATGTAAGTTGAGGGAGATTTGACTGCTATTTCTAGCAAACCAAGTAACAACCGAGAGGCTCCCTTATTGGCTTGTAACAGCAACACCTGATGTATTAACTAATTAAAGATAGCAATAGTGAATGTAAATAAGGCAGTGAGCTGGCAGAATCATTTGCATGCTGGGCAAAATGCTTATCAACATTGTCTGTCTTTATATTCTGAGTTCAAATTCAACCTGGTACTACTTTGCTTTTCATCCTTTCAGGGTTGATAATATAAGTACCAGTTAAGCATTAGGGCTGATGTAATTGACTTACCCCCACCCCACCCAAATTGCTGGCCTTGTGGCAAAATTTGAAACCAAAATTCAATGTAAATATTGAACATGTTTTTTTCTTCGTTTTTACAGAATTACAAATGTGGGGGACAGTTCACTTTAGTCACCTTGGGTTGTATTGGCTCATATGCAGTTTTTACATT
This sequence comes from Octopus bimaculoides, assembly GCF_001194135.2. Lineage (NCBI taxonomy): Eukaryota > Metazoa > Mollusca > Cephalopoda > Octopoda > Octopodidae > Octopus > Octopus bimaculoides. Next base: position 39,278,958 of record NC_068998.1, read on the forward strand.
TCTGATAACCCAATGGAGGTAAGTTTCACTATCAATCTCTCCATCTTCTGTTTAGTGTTACTTCTAAATGACTTTGTCATTTGGTGATTTCACACCTGATATCTTTTACTTGATTCAGTCATAAGACTACAGCCATGCTGGAGTACTGTCTTGAAGAACTTTTTGTCAAATAAATCGACTCTAGTATTTATTTATTTTTTGTTAAGCCTGGTACTTATTCTGTCAGTCTCTTTTTTGCGAAACCACTAAGGTACAGGAACATAAAAACACCAACACTGGTTGTCAAGCATTGGTCAGGGACAAACACACGCACACACACACACACACATACACACACATATATTCGATGGGCTTCTTTCGGTTTCTGTCTACCAAATCCACTCACAAGGCTCTCTTTGGTTGGCCTGAGCCTATAGTAGAAGACACTTGCCCAAGTTGTCACACAGTGGGACTGAACCCAGAACCATGTGGTTAGAGACCAAGCTTCTTATCACACCACCATGCCTAATATATGTTGTTTCTCACAATTAAGATGATTGTTAAGATGTTGACTAGACTTATTTTTTCAGTAAAAAAGACAGATTCAATGTTGGCTTACTGGAGAAAATTTGTTTTGTTCAGATGTAAAATCTGTTCATATAATTCTAGTCTAATATGATTGGATTTCTGCACCAGGTTCTAGTCTAATATGATTGGATTTCTACATCTCGATGCCCTTTCTAACGCCAACCACTTTACATTGTATGCTGGGTGCTTTTAATGCGGCATGAGCACTTTTACATGGTACCAGCATATTTTATAGTATTTTTATGCACACTTTGACATTTAAGCATTAGAAGGAGCATTTTATTAAATTTTAAAAGCAAACTTTCTTTTGGCTTTGAGTTTAAATGCTTTTCACATTACACATTATTACAGCTTGTAAAATATAATTTAGTATATAAAATAAATAATTTTACTGATTGTTTCTAAAGTAAATGTTTATGTATTCTCATAATGGTTTTATGATTTGTTTCTCTGTTATTTACAGAACAAAATTCCGGGTTTTAATGAACAAAGCTGATCAAGAAGCTGGTACAAAAGCTATTGATTCTTTGATTAATTATGAAACTGTCAAGGTAAGAAAACATTTCTCAATGGAGTGATTTGGAGCCTGCAATGACTGAAAAAACAATATTTTAACTATATCAGAGATGTGATGCTATGTGATAGTCACTTTGCTATGTAGTTTAGCTTAAGGCCAGTTGTGATAAAACAGTCAAATGAACAAAGGCATTCTTGCTAGGCCCATCCTGTCTTTTTATGGGTGTCTAGGAATACATTAGCTAAAATGTCCTTTGCTTTTACAAAGCATCAGCATGTGATCTGAAAGAAATTTGACTGTTTTTTTTTTGTGTCTGGTTGAATGATCACAGAAAAGCTCTCTCATTGGCTTGTATGATGTATGTGTTTTCATATGGTGTGATTTCATAAGTTAGAGAAATAGCCTTACTCTCTCATATTATTTTTATATATAGTGTATCTAAGGTTCCATGTCAAATGTGTTCCCTTTTGAGACTGTTAGACTTTGAGAGATATTTGACTGTTATTTCATGCAAATCAAGTGACTAAGTAAAGAACCCCTTGTCGATAAGTCACAAAGAGAGTAGATGACTAACACTTTATGATGTATGTCTCAGAAGTTTAATCTGCTATAGTAATGGGTTAGAGGGGAAAAAAATAGCTGAGAATTTACGTTGACTGGAGTGACTATAACATGTCAGATGTATGAAACTGTATTGAAGTGAAAATTAACCTTTATTATTTAAACTGGCCATATCTGGCCTAAATATTCTACCTGTTTTGTGTTCAAACTGGCCATAACTGGTTTCTCACACCTACCCTAAAATGTCATTCTTGAAATAAACAACCACATCATTGAAATCTTGAAGCTCTGAGATAATGCAAGATTAATTCAAAGCAATTCTGAATAAATAAGCATTACATTGATAGGGTAATCTGAATGCTAAAGGGTTAAGGATCCACTTACTGAATGGAATGTATGAGGGCTGTGTCTATAATGTATGTTAATTAATGTAAATGACTCAGTGTAAGGTGAGAGAGAGAGAGAGAGAGAGAGAGAAATATTATTAAGCATGTTTTTTTCATGTGATCCTGCATTGCAGTATAGGTAGTGAAACAAGGAATCTAAAGTGATATGAAAGGTGCTTATTATAATTTGCCAATTTTATGGTGTATCACAGTAAAATTAGAGGGCATATAGTGATTTAATAGTTGTGCATGTGTATCTGTCTATCAGTGTTATGCATTTATTTATTTGTATGCATGTTACAACTTTTTAAATACCATTTCTTTATTGCAGTATTTCAACAATGAGTGGTACGAAGCTAAGAAGTATGATATTCTGTTGGGCAACTATGAAAAGGCCTCCTTGAAAACAACAACGAGTTTGGCTGCTCTGAACTGGGGACAAAATGCCATCTTCAGTGTAGGCTTGACAGCCATTATGTACTTGGCTAGCAAAAATGTTTTGAATGGTAAGATTCTTTAACTTACACAAGATGAACATTCACAGATCCCTTAACAAATTTATTGTTACTGACTTTCCCTACTACTATTTCCTTGTCTGATTCCACTGTCTTTACAAACTTGAACTATTGCCATTACTTATCTATTTCATATTGTTGCATTTTGTGAACAATAGTTTACCAATGACTAGTCACAAGTTCAATACATTTTTGCGATGAAAGTGACAGAGGGTTGTCTCTAACTGGGGAGAAACAAATATCATAAGGGATTTTTCTACAAAAGCTCTGATTTATTGGTTTTATTGATTTATTGGGCAATATACAACATCAAAAGATATAAACATCTATATGCCAGATTTTTTCTGTGATACTCATTTGCCCTTATTTTACTCTTAATTTTTATTCTTATTTCTATCTTTTATCTTTTACTTGTTTCAGTCATTAGAGAGAGAGAGACACACACACACACACACACGCAGAGCTTCTTTCAGTTTCCATCTACCAAATTCACTTACAAGGCTTTGGTCAGCCTGGAGCTATAATAAAAGACACTTGCCCAAGGTGCCACATAGTGGGACTGGAACCTGAAACCATATAGTTGGGAAGCAAGCTTCTCATCATACAGCCAAATCTGTGCCAATGAGTATACATGATTTACAGTACTGAGTTTTTAATTTTTATTCAACCCACCTCAGTGTTTATATATTTTGCCTTTATAGTTAATCACTTTTATCCAACAGAATCCCGTTATTTTGAAAATTAATTTCCCATAGAATAAACATTTAAAGATGATTAGCTTTAAATGTTTATTCTATGAGTTAGTAACCATAAATACTTATAAATACTTATAAATACTTATAAAGTACTGCATTGTTCTGAATACTCACGATTGTCTGATGATTGGTTCATGAAACTTTGAGTAACAGTCATGAAGTCTTTTCAGCTTCAATGAAATTTTATTTTTCTCAATCTTTGGTATTCAAGTGTGATTTTTTTTCCACATTGGTTTGCTCGTGTGTGTGTGTGTCATGGTGTGTCATAGTTTCTTATTCCTCCAGTCTGTGTTCTACTTAGTTGAAGGATCTTATCTTGTAGGTGCTTGACAACCTTAAAAGTGCTGGTGCCACAGAAAAAGCACCTAGTACTCTCTGTTAAGTGGTTGGCATTAGGAATGGCATCCAGCTGTAGAAACCATGCCAAAGGAAACAGAATCTAGCAGAAGCTTCTGGTTCATCTGTTCTTGTCAAACTGCTCAACACATACCAGTATGGGAAAAAAAGGACATTAAACGATGATGATGATGACGATGACAACATATATATATAATTTAGATAAAGGGATAGATAAATATACACATACATTTATTCACTTTTCCTAAAAGCACCAATTATTTCCCCATTTTCTAGGCACAATGACTGTCGGAGATATCGTAATGGTAAATGGATTGCTTTTCCAGCTATCCTTACCACTTAACTTTCTGGGATCAGTCTATAGAGAGATCCGGCAGGCTCTCATTGATATGCAAACTATGTTTAGCCTGCTTAATTTGGAATCTGCTGTAAAGGTAAACATTTCCATATTTTCCGAATGAAACTTTTCTCTCTCTCTCTCTTTCTCTATCCTCTACTCCTTTTTTTCCTTCTCTGTCCTCTACTCTTCTCATTCGTTCTCTATCCTCTATTCTTTCTCTCTCTCTCATCTACTCCTTTCTTTCTCTATCCTCTACTCTCTCTCTCTCTCTCTCTCTCTCTTTGGTGGTTATAGTTTGTTGAATGTGTGATATTGGATGAACTTGGAAAAACTGGATTGAGGCTGATGGAGCTTAGATGTTAGAAACAAATATTGACCAATGTCTTTTCCTATTTTGTTTTATTTTTCGAAATTGCTTAGTAAAGAGGGTAAGGCAGTACTCCTGACACCCTAATTACAGGTCCTGCAAGACTAACAAGAGGAAAGAAGGTATCTCCAAATTTGAGACCTGTCCCAAATGCTTGCAACAGAGTGGATGCCACTATAGGCACCTAAGGACCAGGTGATACCACTCAAGTATTATTTGAACTCAGAGCACAAAGGGCTGGAACAAATGCCACAGAGCATCTTGTTTGAGAATTCAACAAGTCCTAGACTATCCTAGACTGATACTTAATTATTACCAATACAAGGATAGAAGTTGATCTTGGCAGGATTTGAAGCCAGAATGCAAGAAGCTGAGCTGTCGTTTCATCCAATATTTTAATAGTTCTGCCTGTTTGTCACTTTTGATAGAGATGACAGTGTTGATGATGTGGTTTGTTGGCGTGACGATGTTCTGATGTGAATATATGAGAAGGAGCTTAGATGATACATGTGGAATGAAATAAGTTAAGTGGCTGACGGAAGACAGGATAATAATGTTGATAATGATGTAGATGGTGTTCATCATCATCATTTAATACTTGTTTTCCATGCTGGCATGGATTGGATGGTTTGACAGGGGCTGGCTTGGCAGAAGACTGCACCAGGCTTCACTGTCTGTTTTGGGATGGGTTTTACAGCTGGATGACCTTCCTAACACCAACCACCTTACAAAGTGGACAGTGCTTGTAAGGTGGCACCAACACATAAAAAGAACTAATGATAACATAGATGTTGTTGGTGTTGCTGGTGAAGTTATAGCTTATGGATTAGTAGTAGTGGTGCTAATAGCAGCAGAAGTAGCAGTAGTAGTAGTGGTGGTGGTGGTAGTAGTAGTAGTGGTGGTGGTGGTAGTGGTAGTAGTAGTAGTGGTAGTGTTGGTGATGATGATAGTGTTATAGGTGATTGTTATTTTGATAATGGTAGTAGTGACAGTATGGTGATGCTTCTTGGAATTAATTTCTTTGTAGAATGCAGAAACAGCTCCTACCCTTGATGTTTCTTCGGAAAATTCATCCATAACATTTCAAGATGTCTACTTTGAGTATGTCCCCGGACGTGCTATATTTAACAATTTGACTTTCACTGTACCCGCTGGCAAGAAAATTGCTATCGTTGGTGGTAGTGGCAGTGGGTAAGTTTTCTCATAATACATCAATATTGAAATACAAGGACTGAGGTGTTTGTTTTAATGTTTTACAAAATAGTTAGAGGATGAGAATGGACAATGCCTTTCACCTTTGTTTTATGTATCACATAACATCATCGTTTGCAGGTCTCTGCTAACCCAGTCACTTCTTCCTTTTTGTTGCAATGACGAGGTTGACAAGGGAGTATGTATGCAACTTGGACAGAACAATTACCACATGATATTTGTGTTTGATAACATCATTGTTTGCAGGCCTCTAATAACCCAGTCACTTCTTCATTGTTGTTACAATGACAAGATTGACAAGGAAGTATGTATGCGACTTGGACAGAACAATTACCACATGATATTTGTGTTTGAGAGTAATGAATTTGAACTCAGAGCATAAAAATAGACAAAATGCTTCTACGCATTTTGCCTTGCTTGTTAACGATTCTGCTAACTTGCCACCTTATCTACATCAGAAATTATTATAAGTTAGTAATACTGCAGTTGCCTTTGTGGCCCAATGGATAAGGCACTGGCCTCTTAAACCGCAGATAGCAGGTTTCATTCCTGTCAAAAGTAAGGTTATGTATTTGTAAAGGTGGTGCAACAGAATTGCAGCAGCATCAGAGAAATGTTCTCACCAGTGTTTACATCTTTTGCTGACATATATCAGCAAAAGACACACACATGCATGCATGCATGCTCACATTGGGCTTCTGGAAAATTTCTGTCCACCAAATTCCATTTATAAGGCATTGTCAACTTGTGGCTATAATAGAAGACACTTGTTAAAAGTATTGTCGCCATTGAACCTGAGACCATGTGATTGTGAAGTGTACTTCTTTACTAATCTATGCCTAGGAAGTCTTCGAAGACTGGTGAAATTGATATGGTTCATCTTAATTATTAAACTGTATAATCAAGAGTTCAAATCTTTGCTATAGCCATTCTCTTCAGTTTAACCCTTTAGCATTCAGATTACTTATTCAGTTAAATGTAATACTTGCTAAGTCACATTGCTTTGAAACAATCATGTATTATCTCATAGCTTCAGGATTTTGATGATGTGGTTGTTTACTTTTAGAATAACATTGTAGGGTAGAAGTAAGAGGCTTGATCTGGCTAGTTTCAACATAAAGCAAGTAGAATATAATATATAGCTGGTTTGAATGTTAAAGGGTTAATAACAGTTTTAGTTTGGTTCAACTTGAATAAAAAGTCATTGAAAGTTTATGATAATAATAACTATCATTTCTGGTGGTGTGGGAACACTGGTATTGATGAATAAGTGTTTCTTACATTGGTACAAGATCAGAAATGTGTAGGGAGAAATGTGCGATCGATTGAATCGGCCCCAACATATAAATGCTACATATTTCATTGTTTTTGAAAAAAGGGGTGAAAGGTAAGGTTGACCTTTGGCAGTAATTATCATAATAATGATGCTTATTTCTAATATTTGCCCAAGGGTTGAAATTTGTGAAAAAAAATGTGGTGAGAGTTGATTTAATCAATCCCTGTACATGCTTAGCCCTTATTCCATTAACCATGGAAGGCTGAATAGCAAAATCAACTCTAATAGGATTTGAACATGAAATGTAGCTGAAAGAAAGTAGATACTATAAGATTTTTAATCTAGCAGTATGCCATTTCTGCTGATAATGGTATTAATAATGATTTCTCACCTAATTGTGAGGCCAGAAATTTGTTGGTTAGAAATAGTGAATTATATTGAACCTAGTACTTGAATGATACATTGCCTTATCAATGCTGGAAGGATGGAAGAAAAAATCAACCTCAGCTGGATTTGAACTCAAAATGTAAAGCTCTGTTATTAACTGCTGCAAAGCATTTTGTCTGAAACTCTAATGATTCTGCCAATTCACTACCCTTTTATTATTATCATTGTTGTTGTTGTTGTTATTATTATTATTGTGGTGAGCTGGCAGGATTGTTAGCACACCAGGCAAAATGCTTAGCTGCATTTTGTCCATCTTTACATTCTGAGTTCAAATTCTGCCGAGGTCAACTTTACCTTTCATTTCTTTCGAGGTCGATAAAACAGGTACCAGATGAGTACTGGGGTTGATGTAATTGACCCCAGTACAGATAGCTCTGATGTAATTTGAAAAATGGTTTATCTTGTGGCATACTTCAGATATAACAGTAACATGAATGGTTAAAAAAGTTGTATACAGAAATCTGAAGCTGTTAAAAAGTTAAGTGATAAAAAAAAAATAACAAGATTGAGATTTTGATGTGATTGTTTATTTTTAGAATGACATTGTATGGTAAGTGTAAGAGGCTGGATCTGATCAGTTTGAACATAAAACAGGTTGAATATTTGTGGCCAGTTTAAGTACTAAAGGGTTAAAATACATTAAAGAGTAGAATAAAAAAATTATGAAATTGTAATGTTCAGATATTTCCCAAAGTCATTATGGGGTGTAAGTGAATAATGAAAATCCTATAAACAGGTACTCAAAATCCTGTGTATGAAAGTAAAAAACATTAAATGTTACCTGTGGGTATTTGATAATTTCTGTATTTGTTTAATATACATTGGTAATTAATGGAAAATAAACATGAACATTTGTTTTTTTATTTTGTCTAGAAAGTCTACGATTGTCCGGCTGTTGTACCGTTTCTTTGACCCCCAGAAAGGTTCCATCTCTATAAACAGTCAAGACATAAAGACCATCACGTTGGACAGTTTGAGAAAAGCTATCGGTGTTGTTCCACAGGTAAGTATATGAACTGCTTGTTAGTGGTTATTTTTGTGATAGTGATTGTGGTGGTGGTGGTGGCAGCAAAGAAGAAGAAATTGGTTGAATTTGTAGCGGTAATGATGATGGCTGAGGTTGTTAGTAGTCACGACAGTAGTAGTGGTGGTTGTGGTGCTGATAGTTGTAGTAGTGAGAATGGTAGTAATTGTAGTGTTGGTGGTGAGAGTTTTAGTAGTAATAGTAGTGACACTGATGGCGATGATGATGAGGAGGAGGAGGAGGATGATAGCCATGGTAGTGATGATGATGGTGGTATGGTGACAGTGCTGGTAGCAATAATAATGAAGATGAAGCAATCTTGTAACTAGAAGCCTTCTAGCCATCACTAATGTTACATTTCAGACCACTTGGTACTACAAGGTGAATAAAAGTGAGGAATGGAGGGGGGGGGGGCATTTGCCATAGTTGATGTAGTCAGTATTAGATGTCATAAGAGATGAGGTTGATGACGATGACAATAGTAGTGGTGTTGTTGATATAATAATAATACTGACAAGTATGTTTTCCTTTGCAGGATTGTGTGTTGTTCCATGACACCATATACCAAAATATCCAGTATGGTAAATTGGATGCCACAAAAGAAGAAGTCTTTGAAGCATCTCGCATGGTTGAATTACATCAAACCATTGAAGATATGTTTCCTCAGAAATATGAAACACAGGTTGGAGAGAGAGGCTTGAAGCTTTCAGGTATGGAATAGTTTTTTGCTGCACCTTTTAACTCTTTAGAATTTATAGATGCAGACATGGCTGTGTAGTAAGAAGTTTGTTTCCCAACCACATGTTTTTGGGTTCATTCCTGCTGTGTCTTGAGCAAGTGTCTTTCTTCTACTATAGCCTTGGACTGACCAAAGTGTTTTTCAGTAGATTTGGTAGACAGAAACTGAAAAAGGCGGCGAGCTGGCAGAAACGTTAGCATGCCGGGCGAAATGCTTAACGGTATTTCATCTGCCGCTACATTCTGAGTTCAAATGTGTGTCTTTGGGTTTGTCTCCCACCACTGCTTGACAACTGGTGTTGATGTGTTTACATTCCTGTAACTTAGCTGTTCAGCAAAAGAAGGCCGATAGAATAAGTACCAGGCTCAAAAAAAATATTCTGGGGTTGATTCATTCTACTAAAATTCTTCAGGGCAGTGCCCCAGCATGGCCACAGTCTAATAAATGAAACAAGTAAAAGATATAAGATAAAAGAAACTGGCCATAAGCAGCCCAAGTATTCTACCACATGTAGCCTCTCACACCCATCCTACAGTGTAATCCTAAAGATAAGCAGTGACATCATCGAAATCATGAAGCTACAAGATGACACATGATTAATTTTTTTTTAAATGTGAATAAATATACATTACATTTGACAGAGTAATCTTAATGATAAATGGTTAAACTATTTTTGGTAAAAACATGGTTGACATTTATCAGTGATTGAATTGGTAAATTACATTTACTGACTTAGAGTTCATCGGTTCAGACTTCACCATATGCAATGCATTATTGGTTTTAAGCAATAAAGAACACTCAGCCCATTCCAGTTAAGCTGCCAGCTTAGAATAGGAACTAGTAACACTTTACTGTTCAGTATTTTGTATGCTCCTGACTACTGCATTACAAGTAATGTAATTAAATATGGACTAAATACTATGTCATTTGAGTTGTTTGGTAAACTAGTTTGTAATTGTTAATATCCAATTGTTACTTTATTTGGGCTAAAACAGTTGATGGAGAGGAATAATTTCTTATATAGAATTAATTATGTTTTTGATATTTAATATATTAACAATTGTTATGTTCATGTTAACATATTTAATATGGAAAGCATTAAAGAATTAATTAGAAATACTTATGCAGTGAAGGAAGAAAATACTAGTCTTATATTTTGATTCTTTTGGCATGTATGGGTTGCAACTAAGGGCGTGTTTTGGTCTTATATCTTTTCAGTAAAGCAAAGACTTCACCACATTTGTTGAAGTAGGGATAAGAAAATGTAGTCATAAGTAAATGTACAAAAAGTAATGATAAATAAATGTACAAAACTATATGCACACAGGTGTCAGAAAAGAGACACAATCAGATTTGGCAACTATGGTGAAGTATATGCTGTACTGTGGAATTCTAATAAAACTGAAATGTGTTCAGATTTGTGTCCTGTCCATTTCTGAAATAAATAAATAAAAGTTCATGGAGTGAAATATTAAAAAAAATCTGTTGTGATCTTCATTTACTAATCTTCATAATTTATATTTATAGGAGGAGAGAAACAACGTGTTGCTATTGCTCGGACAATTTTGAAAGACCCTATCATAATTGCTTATGATGAGGCAACATCGTCACTAGATAGCATTACAGAGCAGGTAAGATACATTGTTTAATACATTATTACAAGATTAGTGTAAGATATAGGGTTATAGCCCAATTAATTAAGAACAGAATTAGACTAAATGAAATGTAGTTTGGCTTTGTTCCAGGGAGAAACACTACTGATGCTATTTTTATAATCAGATAACTGCAAGAGAAGTTTTTGGATTTAGTTTGCAAGATTTTTTATGTGATTTCGTGTGTTGAAGCATATTCTGTTGTGTCTGGGGAGAGTCATTTTCTTATTGTGCCTTAAAATTTAACACACTCACTGTTAAAATTTCCACTTATTACTTATTTTTATTTTCCTAAAATTTTCCTTGCGTCTTGCAACCTTTTCAATAGTCTTGACTCTGTCCGTTATTTACGCTGCGTTCTGTTTTTGCTTTTGTTTGTTTTTGTGTATGTATGTATGTCTGTGTGTGTGTGTGTGCATATATATATGTATGTATGTGTGTGTATGTATATATGTATGTATGTGTGTGTTTGCATGTATGTATGTATTCTGCATATTCCTGTGTTTGTGTGTTTTTTTTATGTATGTGTGTGCATGTGTGTATATGTATGTATGTACCTCTGTCTCCTTGTGTGTGCACGTCTGAGTGTGTGTGTGTGTTTTGCTGCTATGTACCATGTTTGTATGTATGGGTGCACATCTTCATATGTGTGGACAAGTGTGTGTGTATATGCGGTCATGTGTTTCAGTCTCTATTTGCGTATGTGGTTGTCTGTTCATATACCCTATGTACCTACCCATCTGTATGTAGACCTGTTGGTTTACATATACATACATGTGCATGCACACACACACACATACACCCACACTCACAGACATACATACATCTCAGGGTGTAGAAGTCTTAGCACCTGTAGAATATAAAGCAAGACATGACAGCGTCAGCCAGTATTTACACTGGACAATATGTTGGCATTATAAAATCAAAACTGCTGACAAATGATATAAACACCATTCTGAAGCTGTGACTGAGGGAGAAAATGTGTCGATTCTCTGGGACTTCCCCGTATATACTGACAAAACTATAAAAGCTAATAAACCGGATATCATTATAAAAGATCAGACAAAAAAGGTGTGTTTATTAATTGACATGAGTATTCCTTGCGATCACAATATAGCGGCGGAAGAATTTGACAAGAGCAGTAAATATAAAGATTTGCTAATAGAAAATGAAAAAATGTGGTATCTCAAGGTGACTACCATACCAGTGATTGTAGGATCCCTAGGAATGAAAAAAAAAAAAGTACTGAAACCTATTTGAAAATGATACCAGGCTCACCATCCCTACAGGAAGTGCAAAAAATCGTGTTAACTGGAATGACTCGTGTACTGAAAAGAGCATTATCGCTGTGAAAACGACATCCATTCATGAATTTATTTATTTATTAATTTTTTTACATACATATTTTACCTGTGAATTTGCGTGTGTAAACTGGGAATGCATACAATGAGCTTCTCTGCCCTATGTGTACAGAAAACACTCGGTGAGAAATGGAAGAAAATTTGAAGAAAGAAGAAAAAAATAATAATTATTATTATTATTATAATGCTGATGTTATCAGTGCTGGCCTCACAGATTAAAAGTCAATTGCTTATATCCTACTTATCACCTGTAGTAAGCTGCATCATTGCTAAAGGCATTTAGTCTTTTCTGGCCTTTTTTGTTCTATATACAGAATCATTGATTACACAGTTTACTGATGTAAGCAACAAGAACACTGTATAACTGACATATAATTTGTTAACTTTTAAAGATTCCCATACTACATAGGTAATAGACATTACCAATAGTAGTGTTATTATCCAAGTTATATGAAAATCATACTTTTGTGCTGGTAACTTGAAATAGGTTATCTCACTCATGGTTAGTTGGTTGGTTGGTTGGTTTGTTGGTGTTTACCCCCAGGTTTCCACTGATCTAGCCAACCTTTGATCAAAGGTGTTCTAGCCATGGTCATCCTGTCATTTATTTCTGGCATAGTACATCTAGGATTATATTTTCCAATATGTGCGACTATAAGTTTTATAGTTGACTCTAACCGGTTTCGTGTCAAAAACCCTATCAGCCCGATCCCCTGTGCTCTCTTATAGGAAGACTACGACGACTACTACTACTACTACCACCACCACCACCACCACCACCACCACTACTACTACTACTACTACTACTACTACTACTACTACTACTACCACCACCACTACCACCACCACCACCACTACTACTACTACTACTACCACCACCACTACTACTACTACTACTTCCACCACCACCACCACCACCACCACTACTACTACTACTACTATTGTTGTATGCTCTGCTGTTATAAATTTGATGGGTTTCAAGCATAGCATATTGCCATTCATCTGTAAAGCCCAACAACTTAATAACATAAGCTCAGCTCCTTTCTCCATGTTTTTCTTGATCATTTTACTGCATGAATCTTTCATCTTCAGCACCAGGCACTTTTTCGTCCTACAATGTTCATCAACCTCCACAAGGACACAAAATCCCTGATCTTTGTTTTATTTCATTTTATTCATTTTTGTTTTTATGAGAATGTATAAATCAAAAAAATCCAAATACTTCATTTTATTTATTTATCAAAATATAAAAAAAAAACCAGTTATACAAAAATTTGAAAAAAAATAAGAAAGAAAAAAAGCCATTCAGTCTGGAATGTAGCAGCATCAACCAATGATCTTCACTTTTTTGATAAAGTAACTTCTTCAGTTATCAATTTGATTCTTGTGTCATCATCACTCCGCATTTTATTCTTAATCATTTCTCTCTCCAATTTGAGAATTTCTAATTTGATCTTATGCCTCTCCTCTTTCATGTCCATCAACCTTTTCCTGTCTTCTTTTGACATATTCCCTTTCGAGAAGGAAACATGCCCAAAATTTGACTTCACCCTTCCACCATCAAATTGCCATCTTTTATCAACATTTACTGGGACCAGAGCTGTAGATGTTGGTTGCGTCACTATGTCTTGAGGACTGCTGGACTCCTGTAAGGTGTCTGGAATGGTATTTATGAAAGGATCTGGTATGGTAGCTGATTCACTGAATCTGAAAAAGCAAAAATTAAAGAAAATACAACATATTTTATACATTAAGAAACTTCTAGGAATTTAGGTTTTATGACATGTTTAGAAGCGACATATAGTATGTTCTGTGGAATTACGGTTACAATAGAGGTATGAATCAGAAGCCATCTTAGCGAACTTCTTTTTCAGTAACTACTGCCTTAAAATAACCACTTTGTCTTATTTCAAATTCTGTTTACACCCTTTCAGTAGAATTACTAATTTTTATTTGTGGATTTTCAAAGGATGAATTATAAATTCCATTGTAAGAGATGGCAGAATCATTAGAGCATTGGTAAAATGTCTTGTATGTTTTCTGGCACTATGCACTCTGAGTCCTAATCCCACCCAAGGTCAACTTATCCCTCCAGGGTCAATAAAATAAAGTACAATCAAGTACTGGGGTTGATGTTATCAATTAGCCTTCTCCCCTCAAAATTGCTGGTCTTGTGCCTAACTTAGAAACTAGTATAACAGAATTTAACCTTTTGGAAATTGAATTCAGATGCATGAGGTATGTGACTATCATCATCATCATCCTCATCATTTAACGTCCGCTTTCCATGCTAGCATGGGTTGGACGATTTGACCGAGGATTGGTGAAACCAGATGGCTACACCAGGCTCCAATCCGATTTGGCAGACTTTCTACAGCTGGATGCCCTTCCTAACGCCAACCACTCTGAGAGTGTAGTGGGTGCTTTTACGTGCCACCGGCACGAGGGCCAGT
>NC_068998.1:39293496-39299608 GCF_001194135.2 Octopus bimaculoides
GTAGTGGGTGCTTTTACGTGCCACCGGCACGAGGGCCAGTCACGCGGTACTGGCAACGGCCACGCTCAAAAAGGTGTTTTTTACGTGCCACCTGCACGGAAGCCAGTACAGCGGCACTGGCAACGACGGCCTTGTAAAATATCCAGTCCCATATAGTACCTATATATCACATGTTCACCTTACACATTGATAATCTCATTACACTGACCACCATTATTGCTACTATCACACTCATTAGTATCATATTAATGTCTATTTTCCAATGAATTTATAATTAGAATATATCTGAACATTATCTGATCCTTTATTGTCTCATTGAGAGACTCAGTTTTCTTTCTACTTCTTCTCAAATCTTCTTTTTACTAACTCTTCAAATTTTTACTGCTCTGCTATTATTTATTCTTGCCTCCAAACAGCATTGGTATTCATAAAGCATTATAATGGAATTAACCTAATTTATCACAGTTTTAATTTTACAAATAGTTTTAGTAAATGGTTAATACTTGGAATAAAAATGCCTTTTATCTATTTTATTGTATCAAATGACCATTATAAAATATCTTTTGATATAATTTTCTAGTTAACAATACTTCTAAAATACTGTTTACAATGGATACCTATTTATGTAAGTTGGTAAATCAAATATGCATTCAGTTAAAACAATTGTGACTAATTCTATCTATTATTCTAATGTGTATTTAATGTTTCATTTAGTTTATTCCACTTAAAATACTTTTGCCTTTGTGTTTTATTTCATTTCATGGGAGGAGAGAGATGTACTCTTTCAGCCTGACATCATTGCATTGGAGCTAAAAGGATAGAATTTATCAAACCATGACTGCATAGGGGTTTATGGCTTTTGTTATTACAACAGAAGTAAGCTGGTAAAGTTGTCAATGTGGTGTGGGGTGGAGGAGTTGCAGTTAAGTTGTTGTTAGGATTAGGGTTGTTCTATAGCCCTGATCAAACTTTCCTATGGCAAAAGACAAGGACATACCCATCTTCTCAGTTAAACAATCTTTTCACCTAACTGAGGACTGTACACTATACCTTACATTTGATATGCAGTGCTGTAGATATTTAGATATGGGTGTATTTTTATAAACAACTGGATATATGAGTTAGTGTGTGTGTATGTCTCAGAAAAAGGTATAACTAGATTGATAATCATATTTAATTATATGTAAGCATACTGTGTGTGTGTGTGTGTGTGTGTGTTAGTGGAGCAATATTCATTTAAAACTGTGAGTGAAGAATTCCAATTTAAATTTCTGGAAATTTTCCTTTAAGCAAAGTATACTTGGCAGTATCTGTTTGAAATATGAGAAAAACAGAATTGAGTATGTTCTGTTGAGTGTAACACTATTTAGGAAGATGCCTGGTTGTATGGGAATTAAGAATGCGACTGGGCCTTAATGGTATTCAGTGATGTTTTTGTGATGTATAATGTGAATAGATGATAAAATGCTTGGTAAAAATGTGGAGTCAAGCACCTTTGGTAGCAATTGATCAAAGATGTCATAGCAATGTTGTTTGAGTTTTACTAATGAGCTTACTAATCAGAAAATATCTAGGGATGATGTCTGCCTTATGTCAGGATAGTGATATGAGGAAGACAATACAGAAAACTCTGAGTAGAATGTCACTAAAGGGAAATAGATGAGTTTAGGTGATGGAGTAATGGAGTAATATATTCAGTTCATTCTAAGGTGCTGAAACTGTTGTAGTCAAATTTGAAGAGAATTCAAGTAGTACATAGTCAGGCTAGAGACCTTTTTTTTCTTACTTTTGTTTTTGGTGCAGTTCTCCAATGTTTAGGTTGAGGGTGGATGTACTACCACAAATCTATATATATGTTGAATCTTCATAAGAGTGAAAGCTAACTATAATTAGCTCCTAGATAGATTTATTGTTTGGTATTCAACAAATTATATGCTGCTTGTTAATCCATGTTTTTTTAAATTAATATTGTACCAAATTGCTGACTCAGCTTAAAATATGATTGTTTAATCTTGGTTTATCTTGGATTATCTATGAAAACAAAAGCTTAACGCCATCTGTTCTATAAATAAATAGCCTTGTCAAGGTTCATAAAAAGTATTATTTTAGACATTGCCAAGGAAATACTAAACATTCAGTTGCTACAGCTACTACTGCAGTCATTATTGTTGCAGGGTCTATTTATTGCCTGGAGGAGACATAACTGTTGTTAGCGAACAGAAATTCCTTTCAAATTAAGTAGGTACTGTAGTCTCAGTTCCCAATTGAAGCTATTTCACTCTTACGTCAACTACTTCTCTTAGATAAAGCACAAATTTCATAATAGCCCATTTCTGTTGCCCCTAAAATTTAGAAAACAAAAAAATATTAAAAAGGCACCCACTGAGATGCACACAGACACACACAAACACACATGTACACAAGCGCCCTCACACATTTTGAATTGTCATGTGAAGATGTCTGTCAAAAAATTCTAATAGTTAGTTACATTCCTTCAAGATTGTAGGGTTTAGACAAAATTTGACAGCTGTCAGCCACAACAATGCAATGAACAGATAACTAACCTTTGTATGTAACCAACTTCTACATTCAGTTTATTATTAGTTACTTTCCATCTTATTGTTAAATAAAGGGAAACATAAGCTTTGTAGTTAGGTAGTTAGGTTCTGTGTATCAATGTTAGGGAAGGATGTTTTGAAAGCCTTTTTGAGGAAAAAATGAAGAAATAATAATTGGTTCCAGACACTGATTACACACAACAGTAGAATTCCAAGTTTTCATATGAATAGGCTCTCTCTCACACACACATACTAATTCCTGTTACATCTCATGGTAGTTAATTCTACCTCACATAACATTCCAGATTCACTACACTACATCTGCAGGCAACATACTCTGACTTCCACACTAACCAGATGGGTGTGCAGTTTGGGCTCAGTTAAAACAGAAACATAATGGTGTATTAACCATTTAGCATTTAGACCAACCATATCCAGCCCAAATATACCTCTTGTTTTCAGTTCAAACTGGCCAAGTCTAGCCTCTCACATCTACCCTAATTTGTCATTCTAAAAATGGACAATAACATCATTGAAATCTCAAATTCAAAACAAAATGAATAAACAAGCTTTACATTTGACAGATTAATTTGAATGTTAAAGAATCAAGCCATTTAAAGGTAATAGCAAATAGCAAAGGTGTTGCCCAGAAATTAGCAGCTTCTTTTTGTAGTGGTTCATTTTTAATTTTTATTGTTAAATTTGCTCATAGCCCTTGTGTATATTATATTATATCTCACTAACCCAAGAAATGTTGGCTATGTCCAGGTCAACTGTTTAAAATTTTATCTAATGATGGTGGATTGCATATTATGATGTAATCTTTTACAACTACATAAAATAAAATTCTTCCAAAACAGTTGTCATAAATTATAAATGCCATTCATGTTAACTACTTTATACCTACACCATACCAAAGAGTCAGATCAGTGGTTACAAATTGGATTTGGTACTTGCATATCTATGGTATCTTGCTGGCACTTGAAGTCTACAGTATTTTATTTCACTGTGAGCTTTGTGTTTGTACCTTGCCATTTTCTAGCATCTTACATGTTGATGTACCTTGATTCTTAAGGAATCCTTATCATGAATTTATCTTATATATAATAAAATCCCTGCATATTCTTCCATTTCCATCAATGCTTAAACTCAGTTTAATATGATACTGTTTTTATTGTGTGATTAGTGTACCTGCTAGAAAGAGCAGCCAAATTTCCCTAATATCTCACCATACTGTTTTGAAAAGAGGAAGCATACATTGAACTAAGTAGTTTTTGATATACAGCTGGATGGAATGGTTAGGAAAGGAATGCAAGATAGATTGTCATTAAAGTTATTAAAAATTACTCACAAACAGAAAAAGTTTGTGATGATTACACACACACAAACACACACTCAAACTGATATATATATATGTATATATATATGTATATATATATATATATATATATATATATATATATATATATAATACACAGAGAGAGATATGGACAGACATAGATATATACATATAATATAAATAAGTACCTACATTTTGAAATTTTTTAAATGAAATAAAAAATTAAAAATAGAGTTTGCCACATAATGAAGAGACTGATACCCTCTCATCTCTCATCATCTTACAAAGTGACACTGGTGAGTTAATTCATTTCCCTGTGATGCTAGAACACACTATTCTAGGCTTGTTTCATAAAAGTTACCTAAAGACAGGATTTCTACCAAACCATAAACAATAAATTTTTTTTTTGAAATTTGTGGCCATCCCTTTAACCCTGTTGCATTTAAACTTGCCGTATCCAGCCGAAATATTCCATCTGTTTTATATTTGAAAAGACCAGATCTAGGCTCTCACACCCACCCTAAAATATCATTCTACAAATAAACAATCACTTCATCAAAATCTCACAGCTATGAGATAATGCAGGATTAATTTAAAGCATTGTGAATAAATAAGCATTAAATTTGACAGAGGAATCTGAATGCTAGAGGGTTAAGATGTTCATCACAGCCATAATATAACTAACAGTTTGGGTACTTGTGCCACTAGTACCTACCATGAGTAAGCCTCCAAATCCTTTATTTCTTGTTGAATACCCAATAAGTTCTGAAATAATCTAGTTTACTTACATCATGCAGTTCCACCAGCAGGAACAGAGATCACAGAGAGACATTAATTTAGTAGATGCTGGTGGACAGTCCATCATTTTCTTGCTGCCATTATTTGCCTGTCCCGGCATGTTTGGTATATAAGTTTATAATTTTATATAAACAAGTATTTGGTTTATGTATATGTTTTTTGTCTTCTTTCTCTTGTTCTTTATAATGTACTGTAGTCTTGTGAATGTAGTAGATTGAGATGCTTATGGTCTGTAGTACTTTGTAGCTGATCTTGATGGTGATGCTTACATATGATGAGAAGGTTTATAGGATAGTTAGCTTTGGGTTAGAGTGTGTTGTGGTGATTAGTGACACTTTCGTAAATTCCTCCTTGTCTTTTTGTTGTTCTTTACAACCAGGAAATAACCAAACACATATACAGTATGCAGTAATAAAGATGAGACAGCCTCGAAGTACAATCGTCAGGTAGTGTCTGATTCACACAGAGCAGTTAATTGTGGGGAGTGGTGATGATGACTGGTGGAAGAAGTTATGTGTGGTGGTGGTGGTGGTGGTGGAATTTGATGTAGCAGGTGATGAGGATCAACTGAGAGGCTAATAGTTTCAGGATGCCCTGGGGTGTGTTGGGAGTTTCTAATCCTACTAGAAGAGAGGAGTGCATACATGTGTATGTATGTGTGTGTGTGTGTGTGTAATTAACATTGTTAACACAGGCTTCTACAGTCATGTGACGTTTTTGTTTCTATTGTTTAAAGGGCCTACCCAGTATCTTGTATGTGACTAGTTTGGTTGTGGATGGGAGAATTGTTGTTGTTGTTGTGGTGGTGGTGGTCTGTTGATGCTGTTATTATTCTTGTTGTTTAACCCCAGGCAGTCCTAACCATACCATCTATCCAATCATTGTGTATGTATGGCTACATTTTCAAATTTGTCCTTTTATAAGATGACGTGGTGTGGTTGGAGGACAACTTTGGCTGTTATTTCTAGCAGATTGAGCAACGGCATGGAAGCCTCTCTCTTTGGCTTGTAGCAGTGTATGGTGGTGATGATGGACTAATTGTACACTCTAACAAATGCTTTGCTTCTTAATCTCTACTGTGTTGTTGATGGTGTTAGGAGAGGTTTAGTGGGTGACTGGTGGTGGTTGGAATAATTGTCTGCGTTTCTATTATCTGGGCTTTTAAATATATTTAACACTTGCAACAATATAAACATACTGTGTGTGTGTATATGTGGGTGTGTGTGTGCATATGCATGTGTATATATGTGTATATGTATGTATGTCTGTGTGCATGTATGTATGTATATATATATATATATATATATATATATGTATATATATATGTATGTATATATATATATGCATGTATGTATGTATGTATATATATATATATATATATATATATATATATATGTATATATATATATATATATAT
>NC_068998.1:39303583-39310723 GCF_001194135.2 Octopus bimaculoides
ACACACACACACACACACACACACACACACACACACACACATATATATAGGTATGTATGTATATATGTATATATATATATACATATATATATGTATGTATGTATAGTTATTAGTGAGAGATTATCAGTCTGGGCAAAATATTTTATGTGCTCTCTGTTAGTATACCGGGCTAACAATATTGTTTAAATTAGTAAAGAACTGCACATACTCTTGTGGTAGGGTCCGAGGTTTTAGTTCATCACCATTCTACATTGTAAGGCTATGGCTGTGTCCCACTTATACATATTTTTTTATATATATATTTTTTTGTTTGTTCATTTTTCATCCATTTTGCCATGCTGTCATGGGTTGGATGAATATTTATTATTGAGGTATTATTTTACAACTGGATGCCCTTCCTGTCACTAACCCTTACCTGTTATACAAGATTGGGATTCTTTTTTTCATTCTACTTGTCTGCAAAAGACCTGAGTTATAGGATGATTTGTTAACACTATGTCACCATTTTTACTCCCCAACCACATGATACCGGGTTCAGTCCCATTGCATGGCACCTTCAGCAAGTGTCTTCTACTATAGCTTTGAGCCAACCAAAGCTTTGTGGGTGGATTGGTAGACAAAAACTGAAAGCTGCCCCATCATATATATATATATATGTGTGTGTGTGTGTATGTCTTTATCTGTCCCTACCACCACTTGATCACCAGTGTTAGTGTGTTTACATCCCCGTAACTTAGCAGTTCAGCAAAAGAGACCAACAAAATAAGTACTGGGGTCAATATATTCAACTAAAAATTCTTCAAGGTGCCGCAGCATGGCTGCAGTCTAATGGCTGAATCAAGTAAAAAAAATAAAAGTTACACACACGCACACAATGGACTTCCACAGTTTTCAATGGCCAGTTCCACTCACAAAGCATTGGCTGCTTAGGCTACAAGTAAAAGACACATGTCCAAGGTGTCATGCAGTGAAATAGAACTCAAAACCATGTGATTATGAAGGGAATTCTGTATCCATATAATCATACCTGTATGTGTGCCTGCATGATTTCATTTTACATTCATTTTTTCCCTTGCTAGCATGGGTTGGACAAGTCATATTTCAGATCAGTTCTTGTTTGAAATCACTACCTTCTTAGATGAATCATTGAGTATATCTTGCTTGTACATTCCAGTTTCTACAGCTGGATGCTCTTCTCTTAACCAACCAATTTACAGAAAGTACTGGGTGCATTTTATCATGGCATGAGCGCTGGAGAGGATGTCTTGTTACTGGCAAGACTATAAAGTTTCCCTCTGCAGTATGTGTGTATTTAAATGTGTATGAATATTAGACACAGCCCTGGCCAATTACTTAAGAAGTTTGCTTCATAACCATGAGGTCTGGGTTCAATCCCACTTTGTGGAATTTTGAGCAAATGTCTTTTATTATAGTGTCAGGTTAACTCAAGCATTGTGAGTGAATTTGGGTCGATGGAAACTGTGTGGAAGCTTGTTGGATGGACTGTATTTGTAATTCAAAAGGCCAGCTTTGTCACATTGTTCCATGCTGATTCTGCCTCAGAATTACATTAAGGGTATGTTTGTCTGTGTAATACTCAACCAGCTCAGTTGTTTAAACAGTTGGAATATGCATTGTCAGAACCAACACAAAATCCACTTGACTATTTAGTTTCTACCTTGGCCACAAGGCCACAATTTTGATTGAAAGAACAATTGATTTAAGTGATTCCAGAACATCACTGGTACAATTTTAGGTGGAATTCTGGTTTAAACACTCCATATGACCCTTCGTAATGTCTCTATTTTTTGGAATTTTTAGAAATTTTTTTTGAATTTTGTGTTCCACACAATTATGAAAAAATTGTGTTCTACACAATTATGAAAAAGCTTTTTTTTTGTGTGTGTGTGTTTCTTTGTCACTCTGACATGTATTGATGTTTTTCAATATTTTTCTCCTCATAAACACATTTAATGGAATAGTGATGCACCCAAGGATGGTCCATTGCTGGGATTTAAGCAAAAAATTCAAATTATCCATATTATAAACTCTGACATTAAAGAAAAAATTTGAAAAAGAGTGGAACTTTTAGGATTTTTAGGGAGTGGGATTTTAAAAAATCATATGAATTCCTGTGTGTAGAACACAAATTTGCAAAAATTTTCTGAAAATTCCACAAAATAAAAAAGTTATGAGGATTTATATGGGGTGCTTAAACCAGAATTCTGCACAGTTTTATTGGCCTCTAAACAATAAAAGATAAAGTTAATCTTGGCAAGGAATAAAACCACAGCTGCAGAGTTTATCAGCTAGAATCTCTCTAATCTCCCCCTCTCTCTATCTTTATCTATCTATCTATCTTTCTGTTTCACTCTAATAGATATTCATATACTTTTATGTACCTCTTTTTCCAGAATATTCTGAAGGCTTTGAAAACGATTGCAGAAGGACGTACAACAATTGTTATTGCTCACCGCCTCTCCACTGTAACTGATGCCGATGAGATTTTAGTGTTGGACAAAGGGACCATCATTGAAAGGGGCACACACCAATACCTATTAAACCAACCTAACTCTATGTATTTGTCCATGTGGCTCCGTCAGTCCATGAATCAAGACGATTATGAGGAATTGATCAAAAATCATGATCAGAAAAACAACTCATAGGGGACTATGACGACTGGTTGGCATTTCTGAAAGATCTAGCTAAAGAAAATGATTGCGTCTAAGAAAACTTATGATTACATGTTTTGAGAAAAATCTGTTGGTAAAGTTCACAAATAGAATAAGTCTGTGTGCTGTCATGTAAAGTGCATTTTAATGTTTCAGATCAGGCTTTTTTGCAAACTTGAAAACAAAAGGCCATCCAGAAAACTTTTCTTGGTTTCTTCTTTGATGAAATCTTGATCAAGATCCTACTCAAAATGTTAGAATCCAATTTTCCTAGCAGCACTTGACATATATATATATATATATATATATATATATATGTTTGTTTTTAACCATTCCACACAGTCTATTGCTGCTGGGCCTGGTGGTACTATGCGATTATGCTGCTACATTTATCAACTCTTCTGGCTATAACTTTGTTGTCAGTGTCTTAACCTTTTATCTTCTTTCATAAATGCTGTCAGCACTGTAAACTCTGTAGTCAGAAATTACGTCTTTCAAAGTTCACAGTAGCTGATTGCACTGTGTCTAATTGCTACTAATGCTTCTGTTAGTAATACTACTGCCGTACTGTTTTAAATGTAAAATAACTTTTTTAATGTAAAATATCTAATCATCAGTGAGTTAACCTTCCCAGAGCTCACAAATTCTGTTGACATTAAATCTACTGCATAGAACTGCTTCAGTTATAGATGCTACTGTCAATGTATTAATCCTTTCATAGTCTACAGCATGGCTGTGGACTATGTGATGGCTAACTTTCTTCAATGCATATCATGTTCCCAATAGGTTAATTCTTTCATAGTCTACTACATACAAGTGGAATAAGTTAGCTGTGAGAGGGTGATTAGCTTCTGTAGACAACTCCCAAGCACTCTCCAGACCCATAGTTTGACATTTCAACTTGTCAGGCAACTTCTTTCTGCCTCTTCTACAAATAGAAAGAAAACCCTTCAATTTTACTCTAGACACAATCTTAGCTGCTAGGACCCCTTTTTTTCTTCTTGTTGATCCTCCACACCTCAACCTATTTAGAATTTCTCAGTTTATGGTGTAACCTTACAATCCCTAGTTAGTTATTACAGCATTTTATTGTGTATATAAATGTAAGCAATACCACAAAACCCACTCAATTCTTCTCCCCCTTAACTAATGCCTCACTCTATTAACCATCTCCCTAACTCACTGCTACTATTATTTCCCCATCATTTGCTGAAACTACAAGACTACGGTGCTACACTTTATTGCAATAGCAATAGCAGCCAATTCTTAGTCTCCTCCTTTTCAGCACACACATCACTACATTCTTCCTCCAATAGACTTTACTCAAAATGTCCTATTTCCCTTCTTCCTTCACATCACTAACTTGTTCCACTTTGTCAACTTTTTGTACTTAATTTTTGCCAATATTTACCATCATGAACTTCCTTAGATTTTACTGTTTTATTGTATGTTGCAATTTTATGGGTGAAGTCTTTTAGTTGTCTGACAAATGAATTTCTTAGACTTTTAAACAGCTCTTCCATAGAATCATTATACATAGTCTTAAGCCAAATTTGTTCCTTAGGTTTTTAACACCAATCTCTGAACAGCAAAGTTTAATGTGTTTTACATTAGGAAGAGAGTCATGTTATCCATTAAGCACTCAAAACACACACACACACACATGCACGTGCAAAGGTGCATACACTCTTGTGTTATGAAGTGATGGATTGTCGTCACTCTTCAGAGACCTGATCATTGACTCTGAGATAAGAAATTTTGTCAATGACAAGTTGCAGGTGTATGATAAAATATTTTTAACCCTTTATAGTACACAATTCTATAAAGAGAATCAAATGAAATTGTTGAGTGTAACAGTTTTTGAGTTTTTTTATTGTTTGTCGTCACTTTTCCACAATGTAATTTAGTTTTAACATTTAATGTCAAACAAGTACAAAAACAAATCTATTTTATATTATAAGTCTTTAATAATTCTGTATATAATTTCTGCTGCTAATGTGTTAAAATTGTTGTAAGAAATAGAGTGATGGTGTGTATGTCAAAATTAACAGTAAAAAGAAAGGGCAAATTTAGATGTAAATGTCTGTTAGAAGTCAATGTATTTAATAATGGCTTGTATATATAATTTATTTTACCTGTAAATTCTATCAGCGAATAAAAATGAAAAGGGGGACAGAGTATAAAAAAATATTTTTAAAAAACACAAAAACAAAAGAGATTCTTCAAGCTGAGATATTTTGTTGAAGATAAAACCAAAATAGGTGTGTGGTAGAATCTACTAAAAGTTCTCTGTTTGAAAATATTAAGCATGATCATGTAAAATCAGAAGTCTATCCAATTTTTATAGAGACGGTGGTATGTTTAAAGTGGTGTTTTTATCACCATATTTCTATATATATATAGTAACAAACTGAGGAAAAGAAATCCTTCAAAGGGGTGTGTTAAACATCCAATTCACTGGTACGTCAGTTGGATACCATATAAATATTGGTATAATTCAATTATAAAGATAAATTAGATATAGAGATATTCAATTGACGATCCAATAATTTATTTATATTACAATATTACATTAGATACTATGAATATAATATATAACATAAATAATTATAAAAACCATAGAAGGCCAACAAATTGTTTCGACTTATATATATTTTTTCTGATATACATAATCACAGTTCCATTATATATAAAGTCACTTTATAAATAATGGTACTGATTATATTATATTCATAGTATTTAATGTAATATTGTAACATAAATAAATTATTGGATTGTCAATTGAATATCTCTATATTTGATTTATATATATATATATAATTATTATTATTATTATTATTATTATTGACCACACATGCTCAATGTATGTGTTTTGTTTCTTCACTGGTTAAACACCCAGTGCTATGAGGGAATCATCCATGAAGCAGTGAACAAGCAAAGCAAATGCATTGAATATTTGTGCTTGATAATATTTACAACACTAGTGCTGCTTTTAATTCATAATCTAATATATATGTATAAACATATATATGTGTGTGTGTGTGTGTGTATATACACACACACACACACACACATACTGCCATATCTATACATAACATATATACACTGCCATTAAATATACAGGTTCAGGCATGGTTGAGTGGTTAAGGAGTGTGCTTTGCAATCATATGGTTCTGGTTTTGAATCCACTACATGGCACATTTGCCAAGTGTCTTCTACTTTTACTTCAGGTTGACCATTGCCCTGTAAGTGAAATTTGACAGAAAGAAACTGTATGGAAGTCTGCTGTATGTGTGTGTGTCTTCACATTGACACTGCTGTGGGCAACAGTAATGTTCTTTCTGTCCCACAGCTTGGTGGTCTGACATACAAAGATGTGGCCTAAAATATCTTACTTGAAAACAAGTCAGAGTTGGTATCAGGAAGGACACCAGACTGTAGAATGATTCTTCAAGAAGTCACATCCAGCCCATGACAATGAGGAAAAAGACATGTGTAAAAGTGAAATGTTCTAAAAATTTATCAGATTTAACAACTGCATGTTGTTCCTGGAGGTTACTGGTGATGAAGTAAATTGTTTTTACACACTGTTTGGAAGCCTCCCATCTATAGTATCTGTATTGTTTAGCCATATTTACTCTGCTTTACTTCCTTTTTTATAAGATAACAAGATATACATATATATATATGTGTATAAAGAAAGAAAAGGATAAAGAGATCAATGGCAAAGTTAGAATTATATTTTATGTATAAAGTCTTACAGTTGTTTCAGGGAACATCCAATGTATCCCTTCATCGGAGACGGTAATAGTAGAAGAACTTTGCCATTGATCTCTTTATCGTTTTCTTTCTTTATACATACACATGCTAATACACGACCTATGTTATATTCCCCACTCATGTTGCTACAACGACAGGGGCAAAACTAGTCAGTATATAGCACTTACTCGGTATTACCTGTATCCTTAGGGTTCGGTTGACACCAATACCCTTCATAACCTTTATATATATATGTATATATATTCACACATGCAGATATATACATTACATACACACACACACATACGTACATACATATATGTATCTTTTACTTTTTACTTATTTCAGTCATTAGACTGCAGCCTTGAGGAATTTTAGTCAAACTAATTGATTCCAGTACTTATTTTCTTTTTAAACCTATGCTTATTCTATCAGTGACTTTTGCTGTACTGCTAAGTTACAGGGATGTAAATGTACCAACACTGGTTGTCAAGTAGTGGTGGACACACACACACACACACACACACACACACACACACACACACACACACATATATACAACAAATTTCTTTTAGTTTCTGTCTACCAGATCCACTCACAAGGATCTGGTTGGTCCAAGACTATAGTGGAAGACACCTAAGGTGCCACGCAGTGGGACTGAACCATGCGCTTGGGAAGCAAACTTCTTACCACACACCCATACCTATAT
>NC_068998.1:39311580-39319037 GCF_001194135.2 Octopus bimaculoides
TATATATATATATATATATATATATATATATATATATATATATATATACACACACACACACATATATATTTATATATATAATACCATCATATGTAATTGTGATATAATTGTATATCTACAGTACTTTAGTTATTACTTCCTGTATGCACTGCTGTTGCTCAAGCCAACAAACAAACTTCTTTGTGGTCACTCAGTGTGTTAAAAATAGCAAGCAAATCTCTCAAATCACACTCTGTTTTGGGGGTAAAGTAATAAACATGAGATAATATGATGTTACATATCCCTAAAATGACAAATTAGTTAGGGCTAAAATGTCTTTGATCATAGATTTGTTTGATGAAGGCTGAGCAGGGGCTAAACAACAAGGGTCATATTTAATTTTTATATATATATATATATATATATATACGTTTATATGTAGTTCAGCCTATGTTCGGTTATACAGGGTGTCCACAAGGTCTGGGTACATGGAGTAAATAAAATCATAACATAAACAATTAAGTATAAGAAATAATAATTTCTTAAAGTATGTGTTAATCCCCATGCACCCAGACTTTGTGGACACCCTTCGCCATGATAGATCGCTGACCATACATTTATATGTTTTTTCTCTTTGTTTCTTTCTGTGTTCCTTTCAGTTGAAGAGCGTAGGCTCGAAACGTCAAGGACTTTCTCTATTCCCGAGCGCTATACTAATACATCCATTTGTTGTTTACACCACCTGTCTTTGTCTGTTGTTTTTTTCGTAAATTCTCCTATATATATATATATATATATATATATATATATATATATGCTCCAGTCATTTATAGTACCATATTAAATGGACCATGTCCACACTGTCATATCTATAAAGGTTTACCTTGGTATTTCAAATGAACAAATAGATTTTGATTCCACTTCCTTCCAATTTCTTTTACTCTTTTTAGTAGTCTTTGATAATTTTTATAAAGAAATCTATTTCTCTTTCTTCTGTGGCAGCTACTGAGGAACATTTCTTGTTCATCTCCATTTATTTTTACTATGTTTTGATAAAATATATTTTTATAGCTAGATTTCACTTCTCAAATTTCACTCCAGAAATTTGGTAGGAGAGGGTTAGTCAATAATATCAACCCCAGTACTTGGCTGGTTCTTCATTTTATTGAGCTTGGAAGGGGCAGTTGATCTGAGCAGGATTTGAAATTGGAATTGTAAAAAGCCATGATTAAACACAGTAAGGCAGTTTATCCAACACTAACAATTCTGGTTATTCATTGCTCTAATAATAATGATTTCTTTTAATAGAAATAATGATATTGTCTTTTTCATTAGGCACAAAGTTCATTATTGTTGGTGAATGAGCACATGTGACTGCAGCTGATACTAATATATTACAAGTGTTTCTAAGGTGGTGAGCTGGCAGAATTGTTGGCATGCCAGGCAAAATGCTTAGCAGCATTTCCTCCATCTTTACATTCTGAATTCAAATTCTGCCAAAGTCAACTTTGTCTTTCATCCTTTCAGGGTTGATAAAATAAGTACCAGTTAAGCACTGGGGTCAATATAATTGACTTACCCCTCCCCCAAAATTCCTGGTCTTGTGCCAAAATTTGAAACCAATATATTACTGGTGTTTCTGCACAGGCCAATATATTAGTTGTACTTGTGCCCAGGTCAACTCTTTCTTTCACTCTCCAGGGGTGAATGTTACAGATGGCCTGGGCAAATTTCTCTCAGAGAACCAAGAGGATCAAGTTATATAATGTAGAGTAGAGTATTCTACTAGAATATCTTGCATTGTGATAAATCTTTCCATCACTCTACCACCACCTATTACATTTTGTCCAACCCTGTTGCTAATGTGTAATTTCTGCTGTAATTTTTGTTAATTTAAATTAATTAATTAATTTACATTTTATTGTTGGATGTCACAGATGTTATGTGCATTCTATGTACATGTACAAATGTATGGATAATTAAACCAAATTGCTTGTGCAGCATGCTAATCTAATTAAAAACAGACTAATTATTTTTATACTAATATTTAATGGAGAATGAAAAGGAAAAATAGTTCTTTTTTTTTTCTCCCCTCTGAAATTTATTTCTAATTTATTGTAGATATAGTGTTTAGATTTTGTTGTTATTTATTGGTTAGCTTCAGACAGCTTTCTTTGAGCAGGCCTATTGAGTTGGAGATAGACAACAGTTTATTCATTAGGAGATTGCTAATTAAATGGAACATTTGATCAGCTTTGCAATCATGTATCTTTTATTTGCTAATTTAAGATATAATATATATCGTCTCCATATATGTTGGTTTCGAAATTTGGTTGCTGGGGGAGGGGGCAAGTTGATTACATTGACCCCAGTGTTCAACTGGTACTTATCAACCCTGAAAGGATGAAAGACAAAGTTAACCATGGCGGAATTTGAACTCGGAACATTAAGTCAAAAGAAATGTCACATAGGCGCAGGAGTGGCTGTGTGGTAAGTAGCTTGCTTACCAACCACATGGTTCTGGGTTCAGGCCCACTGCGTGGCACCTTTGGCAAGTGTCTTCTACTATAGCCTTGGGCCGACCAAAGCCTTGTGAGTGGATTTGGTAGACGGAAACTGAAAGAAGCCCGTCGTATATATATATATATATATATATATATATATATATATATATATATATATATATATATATGTGTGTGTATGTGTGCGTATATGTTTGTGTGTCTGTGTTTGTCCCGCCAACATCGCTTGACAACCGATGCTGGTGTGTTTACGTCCTCGTAACTTAGCAGTTTGGCAAAAGAGACCGATAGAATAAGTACTAAGCTTACAAAGAATAAGTCCTAGGGTCGATTTGCTTGACTAAAGGCGGTGCTCCAGTATGGCCGCAGTAAACAAGTAAAAGAGTAAAGCATTTTTCCCAGCACAGTAATGATTCTGCCAGCTCGCTACCTTGGTCTCCATGTATATTCAAGATGAGATTATTGAAAGAAATTTGACTGTTATATTAAGCAAGTCTTTTGACCAACACAAGCCAATTGGCTGAAGTGATCCTCATTTTACAGACTAAAGGGTATGACCTAGTGGATGGTGGTCATTTAAATGCTGCATTGTACTGATTTGACTAATTAGAAAGCTTCTTCGTTTGCTTGTTTGACATCCCATTTTAAAGAGTATAAGGAGTTTGTTGTTACATTGATTTAACTCAGTGACTTTGCAGAAGATCCCTTAGAAGTTTGATGTTTCCATTTTAATTAAACAA
The DNA here is from genome assembly GCF_001194135.2 of Octopus bimaculoides. Classification (NCBI taxonomy): domain Eukaryota; kingdom Metazoa; phylum Mollusca; class Cephalopoda; order Octopoda; family Octopodidae; genus Octopus; species Octopus bimaculoides. Next base: position 39,314,822 of record NC_068998.1, read on the forward strand.
AGTGTTTACTGAGGAAGATTTTGCTGTTATGTCCAGCAGATTAAGGGACTACATAAAAGCCTGCCCTTCTAAATGGATAACTTTCTCATGTTCCAGAGTTTTGTAATTTCTCTGTTTAAAACCAGATTATTATTGTTGTTATTAAGGTGGCAAGCTGGCAAAATTGTTAGTGCATCAGATTACAATAAAGTCAGGAGTGACCTCATGATGATTCTACTTCACAACTTACTTTCAGTAACAGGTTGTGGTCATATAACTTGACTTATCCTTGAACTGGAAAAAAATCATGAATGTCACACAATCTTTCTCAGTTTCCATTCTCTAACATCCTGAAACAAGTTGTGCTGTAGAATGACTGTGTGAAACTTTCTGGTTTTAAAATATTTTTGGAAAAACAAATGGGAATGGAAAAGCTTTATCTCTCTCCTTCTTTCTCTCAAAGAAAGTTCTATGACTAGTAGGTGAATAGAACCAATTTAGCCTTTATAATGGTATTTGGTGCCAGTACCATAGAGTGGTTGTAATTTCCTAGCAAAGTGAGTGATGCAAGTTCAGTCCTTAGTCGAACTATAATACTTTCAGTCACTAATAATACCAGCACCTCATAGTATTCAAAAGACATGGAGATGAACAGTGTACAGTACATTGACTTATCGCTGAACATACTACACAGAGATAAAATATTCTGTAGTAATCCAACAGCCTGTTAAGGGTTATAAAGTGTTTTTAAAATGCGTTTTGCTTGATGTAATTCTGATGCTGACTAAGGTATATGACCTAGACTAGAAGTCCAGGTAAACCACACTAGTAGTTCATACCAATTCTTTTGGTGGTCCCAGAATGGGTTTTGTCCTGCTGTTATTGCACAATGTAATTAAAGAAATTTATGTTTAGTGATCTATAACATTTTACTCCAGAATTTTGTGAACAACTTTCCGAGAAAGGTTGTCATTCATTGATCTAGACCATTCTAGACTGTTCTACTAAGTGTGTTTTTGTAACAATGATTTCAGATCTTGACAGTTGTCATGGTAATGGAAAAACAGTAGCAATTTGTTGTTGATATATTGTTAGTTTTTATTTGTTAATTTTTAAAAAAATAAAATGTTATTTATTTCTATACATCAAGGACCTTGAGACTAATAAACAAATTATCATTGTTTTTGATGTTGTTATTTTTTTTCCTTCTCCAAAATAGTGGCTTGGCAAAAATGGTGGAACATCAGACAATATGTTTCCTCGGTAGGTTTTTGTCTGTCTCCTTGTGTAATGTTGGCGAATTTAGGAAAACATAGAAGTATTGAAGGATGTATGGTTGGCACTCCATCGGTTTCGACGACAAGGGTTTCAGTTGATTCGATCAATGGAACAGCCTGCTCGTGAAATTAACGTGCAAGTGACTGAGCACTCCACAGACATGTGTACCCTTAACGTAGTTCTTGAGGAGATTCAGCGTGACACAGAGTGTGACAAGGCTGACCCTTTGAAATACAGGTACAACAGAAACAGGAAGAAAGAGTGAGAGAAAATTGTGGTGAAAAAGTACAGCAGGGTTCGCCACAATCCCCTGCCAGAGCCTTGTGGAACTTTAGGTGTTTTCGCTCAATAAACACTCACAACACCCGGTCTGGGAATCGAAACTGCGATCCTACGACCGCGAGTCCGCTGCCCTAACCACTGGGCCATTGCGCCTCCACATTGAAGGATGTAGTGTCCTGACAACTAACAACTGATGCAGATAGTTTATTCCATGCTTCATTCTTTATGTAGGGTGGTAGGGTATGATGTTTACCAGTGTGTCAAATCACAATCCCTTAATGGTAACTTTTTGATAAAAAGAGACAGATAAAATAAATATCAGACTAAAATAAATCCTGAGTTGGTTTGATCAACTAAAGGTTTTTGAAGGTAGTGTCCCAACATAGATGTACTCAGTAACTGAAACCTAGTAAAAGAGCCAAAAAAATAATTAAACAAAAGAAATGGAAATAGAACAATAGGTTGATTGTTAACAAAACAAAACTCATCAATCAAACTCATCATCATGGGACACAGTTTAATTTGTACCTGATTAATTAAATAGCTCATCCCCACTGTCTCACCACCAGCTGTTGCATATAATTCTGTGGTAGTTTACTGCACCTTTATAAGAGATGTCACAATATGTCATGTCTTCCTACTGACAGGTGGTGATCATACATTTCCCCACTGAACTTTGAGGGGGAAAAAAAGCTGAAGATGACAGCTGATTTTTTTTTAGAAAAAGGCCTTTTTGTGTCAACAAAAATATCCACAATACCTACTAGACAGACATGCACTCAAATACATGTCACAGACAACAAAGGCTAAGCTGTATAATATTTTGCTTTTCTCTCTCCCTCTTTCTCTCTAAATACCATCTCATTTTGCATCTTGCTTACTTTTCTCCACCACTCTTATCTTCCTATTCTCCCACTTTCCCTCATCACTCTTATCTTCCTATTCTCCCACTTTCCCTCATCACTCTTATCTTCCTATTCTCCCATTTTCCCTCCTATTTTGTCATTGCCTTACTTTCTCTCTCACTAAATACACTGTTATTTTGTCTTCAATATCACTCTTATTCCCCACCCACCATTCTTCCCACTGTATTTATTTTCTCTAACAATTAATAAAAACCATATTTGCCACCATTTTCAATGATATTTTAAGCCATTTTTTTTTTTATGTGATAAACAATGATACATTTTCTAAACTCTCTCATAATATAGAGATGTGCTATAATTTATTTTCTGGAAGACTCTCATATGTAAAAAAACTACAATTCTACATTTGCTGTAGAATCACTCACCCAAGATTACACTGACAACTGTACAAACATATTGGTAAAGTTTACAAATTTGGGTAACTCCACCTTGACATGAAATGTATTCAAATTTGTGAACTTTACCAAGCACAGGCATGGCTGTGTTATAAGAAGCTTGCTTGCTAACCACATGGTTCTTGGTTCAGTCCCACTACAAGCTACTTTGGGCAAGTATCTTCTACTAAAGCCTTGGGCCAGCCAGAGACTTGCGAGTAGATTTGATTGAGGGGAAACTGAAAGAAGCCTGTTATGTGTGTTTGTCTCCCCGTCCACCACTTGACAACCAGTGTTGGCATGTCTACAACCCCATAACTTAGCAGTTCAGCACTAGAGACTAATAGAATAAGTACCAGTCTGTAAAAAAAGATAAGTACTGGGGTCGATTCTTTCAACTAAATATTCTTCAAAGCGGTGCCCCAGCATGGCCACAGTTGAATGACTGAAACAAGAGAAAAGATAAAAGGTAAATGATTTTGGCTAACACAAGTCTCCTTGAACTCTAACTTGCTATGTACAAATGTAGTACATCACAATAGTCTTTCTATTAGTAGCCCTTTGGCAGTTGACCCTATACATCACTTGTGGAGGCACATGGCTTGGTGATTAGGGTGTTGGACTCATGATTGTAAGACTGTTTTGATTCCTGGACTGGGTGATGCATTATGTTCTTGAGCAAAATACTTCATTCACATTGCCCCAGTCCACTTACCTGGCAAAAATGAATAATCCTGCGACGGACCAGCGTCCCGTCCAGGTGGGGGATTTACACATCATAAAACTGGGAAACCTGTCCTCATGAGTTGGAAACTGGGAAACCTGTCCTTATGAGTTAGGATTTTTCACACAAAAAGTATAAAACGTATTTTGACTCTCTCATCTCAGAACCTTCTCCAGAGCCTTCATACATGCAAATGTATATGTAACTGGAAGGACAAATCCGTATATATTCTAGTAAGTACACAAGTGTCCATATACACTGTAGATATATAGGTATGCTGTTCTTGATTCTACCTAGGTGTCCTTATTATTAAAATACCTTGATTCTGTTGGATCCTGAAAATAACTATATATCATCATCATCATCGTTTAACGTCTGCTTTCCATGCTAGCATGGGTTGGACGATTTGACTGAGGACTGGTGAAACCGGATGGCAACACCAGGCTCCAATCTAATTTGGCAGAGTTTCTACAGCTGGATGCTCTTCCTAACGCCAACAACTCAGAGAGTGTAGTGGGTGCTTTTACGTGTCACCCGCACGAAAACGGCCACGCTCGAAATGGTGTCTTTTATGTGCCACCCGCACAAGCCAGTCCAGGGGCACTGGCAACGGTCTCACTCGAAAATCCTACGGGAGCCAGTCTTCTCCCGCA
>NC_068998.1:39320011-39349273 GCF_001194135.2 Octopus bimaculoides
ACGTATTTTGACTCTCTCATCTCAGAACCTTCTCCAGAGCCTTCATACATGCAAATGTATATGTAACTGGAAGGACAAATCCGTATATATTCTAGTAAGTACACAAGTGTCCATATACACTGTAGATATATAGGTATGCTGTTCTTGATTCTACCTAGGTGTCCTTATTATTAAAATACCTTGATTCTGTTGGATCCTGAAAATAACTATATATCATCATCATCATTTAGCATCCATTTTCCATGCTGGCACAGATTAGATGGTTTGACTGGAACTGGTAAGCTAGAGAGCTGTAGCTGTACCCAGTTCCAATCAGATCTATCTTGGTCTCTATAGCTGGATGCCCTTCCTAATGTCAACCACTCCAAGAGTATAATGGGTGCTATTAAATGTTGCAGGCACAGTTGCTTTTATGTGTCACCAGCATGGGTACTTTTATGTGTCACCGGCATGAGCGCTTTCAAGTGTCACCAGCAGGGTGCTTTTACATGTCACCATCATGTGTGCCTGATATGTGACACCACCATTGGCCATGACTATGATTTCACATGGTTAGATGAGTCTTCTTGAGCAAAGCATATCGCCAAAGGTTTTAATCACTTGTCATCACCCCCATGAGGCCCAACATTTGAAGATCATGCTTCACCATCTTGTCCTGTCTTTCTGGGTCTACCTCTCCCACAGATTCCCTCTACAGTTAGAGATCGGCACTTCTTTATACAGCTGTCTACAGCCTACACATCACATGACCAAACAGTCATCTCTCTTGTGCACCACATCTCATGCCTCTTATGCTCAGTTTTTCTCTCAAGATGCTTACACTCCACCGTACATGCACACTGACATTGCTCATCCAGTGAAGCACACTAGTTTCATGTCTTCCAAGTCTTTGCATGTCCTCTACAGTTACAGCCTATGTTTCACTGCCATGTAACATGGCTGTTCTTACACAGGCATCATACAATCTACATTTCACTCAGAGGGAGAGGCTCTTTGTTACCAACGAAGGTAGAAGCTCTCTGAACTTTGCCCAGTCTATTCTAATTCTAGCAGCTACACTCTCGTGGCATCTACTTCCACTGCTGACTTGCTCACCTAGATAAAGCTATCAGCTACTTCTAGGTATCCCCCACTTATTTTAAATCACAAAATGGGCTTCTGCACAGTTTGTCTAACAAATTCCCTCACAAGGTATTGATCAACCCAGATCTATAGAAGACACTTGCCCAAGTTGCTGTGCAGTAGAATTGAACCCCAGACTAGGTGAATTCGAAGCAGGCATTTAACTACACAACCATACCTGCATCTTTACGTTTTTTCTATTTTCTTTTTTTTTTTTTTTTTATATATATTTACATCTTAAATTTTTGAAAACTAACATATGATAGAGAATTCTGTTGTGGTAATTATCAATAAAGAGATGGTGTGAAGGACTAAGAAAGGGAAGAGAGGTTTAAAAAATAAAGGGGAAATATTAAATGATAAAACTTAGTTCTGTTTCACTACTGAGATGTATTTACCATTATTATCAATCGTTTGAATTATTAATATTCACACCAGCCCAACAAGATGGCTTCTACATGGTTACTAAACAGTAGCTTCCACATCACATCCCTGTACTCATTTAAAAAAAAAGGATAAATTGGATAATGTATACCTAGATATACTATATATATAAGAAGACGAGATGATGATGAGTTAAATATATTTAATCATAGGCCGACTCAATCTTGTATTAAACAACTATTTTCCTTTTTTCCACATGACAACACCATGTTGAAAATATTTAGCTAAGGGAGGCAACTCTACCTGAACATATTTTAAGGCTTAGATAGAGCATAAGAACCTGTTGAGTTTTACCGGGAATGAAACTTCGTAGATATACCTTAAAATTTATTAGTATTATTTAGTAGATAATCTTTTAATGTGAAGTATGTTTGTCTGTGTGTTGTTTAGCCCAGAGTTGCCTCTGATGTACTAGACGCATCGCATAGTTTGTTTTTTCTTCTTGAAATACTGTAAATCTGTTTCTCTTTTGACGAAAGGGTGTGTTTAGAGACGCCTCTGTGTTTGTGTGTTTCGTTGTGATGGAAAAAAACTTTTTTTCAGAATATTTTGCATAATAATTGTTTAAGAAATCTGGACATCTTTCTTACTGCTAACCATTCAACTTCAAATTACAATTGTTAAATGTTGGAAGTCAGGTAGACTAAGATGTACATATAGTTTTAACGTATACAGTGGAAGTTTTGAACTAATATCTTGTGGTTAGTAATCCATTACCTTAAATTTGATGCCATTAAGTCATTAAACATTATTTTACTGGGTTTAGTCTTTGGATTGTAAAATTCAAGGCTTTATTGATACTCATGTTCGAGTGTCTTGAATTTTGTTATACACTTGTATGATTAATAAAACAAGGCAAATAATAGTTGTTTTTTAAAATTACATTCCTAAATTGTGAACTTTAAAACATTTTTTTTTAACTCTTTAGTGTTTAAACTGACCATATCCAGCCAAAATATTCTATCTGTTTTATCTTCAAACTGGTCAGATATTGTCTTTCATTGCTACATTATAGTGTCGTTTTGAAAATAAACAATCACATCATTGAAATCTCAAAGCCATGAAATAATGTATGATTAATTTAAAATGGTGTGAATATATAAGCTTTACATTTGACAGAATAATATGAATACTAAAGGGTTAAGCCAATAATTTCTTGTTTGATTGCCAGCATGCTGTGAAGTGAAAAAAAGACTGAGAACTTCAAAATTAATCTATTATAATCTAAAGCAGTGGTTCTCAACCAGGGTCCATATGGACCCTGAGGGTTTATATTAGATTTTTTTTTGGGGGGGGGGGGTTCATGCCACAAAATAATAAATTGGGGATCTACAACAGTATTTTAAGGGCTCCTGAAAAAATTTTGCTTTAGATGTATGTATTGATATGTATTGCCAAAACAGCTAGGTTTCTTTCTCTAGCATTTTACAAAGTTCAACCTACACAAGTTAATGTGTGAAATACAAAATAGGAATTTTGAAAGAGGATTCTATAAAACTAGTTTTTAAACATTGAATAGCTATGGAGATATACCAGAATAAAATAGTAATCAAAGGGGTTCATAGATAAAAAAAATGATTGAGAACCCTTGGTCTAAGCTGATCATGAGGGAGCCTTGGCATAGTCACTTGACCTATTGAAAATAGCAGCCAAATATCACCTCAAACTACAACATATCATTCACAAAGAAATTACATAGGTAATGTAGTCCTAGATACACTATTCCTGAAAAAGGAAAGGATTGGTTGGTCATGGCTTGAGTACTTTTGATGACCTTGCTCTAAACAACAACTGCTAATCTCACCCAGGTTTCTCTACTTTTCAGTATATGTGAACCTACCCCTCCTTCTGCAAACAGGTTCATGGTCACTGTGCCTCACTGTAAGACTAACAAATGACATATATTCACCCTTTTGACTAACATCTTGTTAAAGACCATTGTTAGTCATTAAATAGGTAACTTACAGTGATTGCATGCAAGAGACTTTCAAGAATGAATATTGGACTGGAGAGAAATCTTGTTACTTTCTTTTCGATGATTTGAAGGTTTTGATAGTTGAGTGGATAAGGTTTTGGACTAACTATTCACAGGTTATTAGTTCAAGTCTGTTGCATGCATTTCATTGTATTTCTAGACTGCATTACTCACCTAGCTATTAAAAATAGAGAACAGATTAAAGAATATTTTCTTTGATTAACTGGCTTCCAAGCCACCAAAAAATTAAATAACCACCACCTTCAGGGCTAAAACATAATGAAATATCTGATATTATTGAAGAACTTTGTAGCTAACTGTAGGACTTAGACTGGCCATGAAGAGCTTGACTTACAAGGATTATATATACAGAAAGGTAACACAATAATTAACTATTATGCACTGATAAATAGAGCTTTTAATGCAGTTACTCAACCAGCTACAAACAGCTGCCAAATCCCCCTTAGATCACTCCCTGCTCTCTCAGAAAAAGGAAGAACACATTAGATAATACAGTCTTCGATACAGTGTCTGAGAAAAATGATGCAGGGCATAGTTGGAACACCTGTAATCACAGGGGTTGAAATGGGATAAAACATGACTTAAAAAGCATTTATTATTTTATTTGGCTAGAAGGTGTTGAGCCAGCAGAATCATTAGTGCATTGGATGAAATGTTTAGTGGCATTTCTTGAGGCTCATTTATGTTCTGAGCTCAAATTCTGCCGAAGTTGACTTTGCCTTTCATCCTTTTGGAGTTGATAAAATAAATATTAGTTGAGTACTGGCATCAATGTAATCAACACACCCTTCTCCCTAAAATTGCTGGCCTTTGAAAGAATTATTTTATTTGGTTAGGGAAACTCAAGCATGGAAAAATAATGAAATATTTGTTAATCATTCAGTGTTCCTATATTGATTATAGTGGTAAGCTGTATTTATCACTTAGACTGTAAGCTGTTTATTATTAGGCAGACTAAGCTTGGCCATGAGCATTTTGTCTTACAAGGATTGCATGAAAAGGTGACAAAAAATAAAGCTAAAAGAATAACATCAGAGAATTTCTTACGTGATGCACATTTATTCTTGAGAACTTTAGAATATTTCACCAGGGTCAAAGATGGCTGTACAGAGTCCATTATTTATATAAAAAAAAATCTTTCCATTTTCTTAAATGTTTCCATATTCATTATTCCCAGGATAACTATATAGAGTTGGTTATTTATTTATACATAAAATGTTCCTGAAAATTATTTGCTGTCACAAAGCAGTCTATGACTTTCTCATTAAATTCTGTTATTTTCTTCACCATATTACACTCCAATGACACCATACCCAAGGCTGTCAGGTTATCAATTTCTATGGGGTTCCGCAAAAAGGATTTTATTTTCTCTAAAGTTTTAAAACACCTTTCTGATTCCTCAGTAATCATTGGAGTGGTGATTAGAATTTTAATAAGCTTTACAGTTTCTGAGAATGTTGTTTGTAAGTGACTCTCATTAAAAAATCTTAATAAATCTATCAGCTTTTTGGTTTGATATATATCATTCCTGGCATAGAGGACAGCAAGCTCAGTTCCAAGTTTTTCTCTGTCAAGCATAGGATATGCATCAACTGCTTGAGTTAGCTCATAGTTAGGAAATTTTGAAAGAAATGATGAAAAGTTATCTTGTACAAGTAACTTGCTTGCTTCCAAATGATTAATAAAACTTAATCTTTCACTACATTTCAGTAAAATTATATCACACACCTCCTCGATGGTGGCTGCTTTCTCTGGACAACATTTTTTCTGTTTATTCTCAGAACAGTTTTCTTTGACTTCCACATATTCATTGCGAATGGTTTTCATAATGTGATAAAAAGTACTTAAAGAGATGGTAGCTTTTCTAACATCAATGCTTTTGTATTCAAACTGGGAAAATAGTTCATCAATATGAGGCATTACTTTGGAGAAAAAATAGAGCCAAAACTCAAAATCAGAATCGTTCAATATTCTTTTTATAGCTGTTGCTTTAGTTCCAATTTCTGTTAAAGTCCGTGTTTCTAATACATCACAACAAACTCTTAAAGTATCTTTCATGGCATGTATGGCATTGATTGTGAAAGTGATGTTACTTTCTTTGAAATTTGTACAAGAAGGCACTGCCATTTGTCCTAAAATCTTCTCCAGTACTTCTGGTCGTGAAAAATAAGTCGAAATACTTGATATATCATTGAAAAATACTTTCATGCTGCTATTTTGCCATGTTGCTTTCTGAATAATTCCACAATGCTTGTGTGCATAGCAGTGAATGAAATGGGCATTTTTATACTGTTCTTTCATCAGTGTATGGACATTTGTCTTATCTCCACTTAAACTGACAGCCCCATCATATGTTTGAGCAATAAGTTTACTGGGACAATCTGGTATCAAACCATGCAACTCTTTCTGCAGCATTTCTGTCAAAGCATCAACTGTTCTATTTACGGGGTTGAAAAATCCCCAGAATCTTTCAACAGGTTTCCCATTCAGCATATATCTCAGAACCACTGCCACTTGCATTTTATCACAGACATCAACTATATCATCACACATAACAGCTAAATACTGTGCATGGCTTACCTCTTCCTTGATTTGATTTTGGCAAATACTGAGCATAGCTTCTAAGAGTTTATTCAAAATTGCTTGTGATATTCCTTCTAAAACTGTTACTGAACATATGTCAAATCTAAAACTAGAATCCAAATGAATCATGTACTCAATTAGACCTTGAAATACATTCAAACTTTTATCCAAATGTGAATTGTCAAGTCCTCGAATATGTAAATTATATTCTCCACAAAATTTCAAACAATTTATTATTTTGTGAAGGACATTTCTATTTTTCTTCACTCGTTCATTGTGCCATGTGACTGCGGGACTGTCATCATGATTCTGAAGGGCAGAACAAGTTGTGCAACCCAGAAGTGTTAGGTTTATCATGTTGTTCATATGCTTGCTGGATTGTTCATGTTTTCTAATCTTCTGCTGAAGACATCTTAAATCATTTACTCCAGATTTTGTCCAAAGAACATCCCCACCAAATAGTAAACATGGGTAACAATATAATGAATTTGATTTTTCACAACCACACACCCAAAGACATTTATCATATATGTTACAGTTGAATTGCCTCACATATTCAATACTCCTGCTTGGACCACATTTCTGCATGTTTAAATTTGGCATTGGTCTGCCTAGAGACTTGATTTCAATTTGTTCATTAAGTTTCAATTTACTGAAATCTATAGTTTGTAAATATTTAACTTTGTTTGACATTGCAGTGGAGAAGGAACAGAGCAAGCGGCAGTAAGAATGCGAGCTACATAGGAACAACAGCAGAAGAAAGAGGATAGAGAAACTAGTAGTAGATAAAGACTGGAGAAAATAGCTTTGAAGGAACTAGCAGCTTAAGGATTTGGCAGTAGAAAAAAACTATAGTTAAAGCGAAGTAGAAAAAGCATAGTAAATTTATATAAATATATATATATATATATATAGAGAGAGAGAGAGAGAGAGAGAGAGCGAGTTAAGAATATAGTAACCGGTCAGTGGGAATAGGACAGAAACTATTATCAGTGGAGAAACAGTAGAGGAACTGTCAGTGAAAAAGCAGCAGAGAAAGTAGCCGGGATGAAATGGCAACTTGAGGATTTGATACTAATACCACAGGGAAAAGTGAAGAAGTGGAGGGGAGGAAGAAAAAATTGATAGTGGAAGAGAAGCAGACACAGTATAGTTAAGTAACGCACATAAACATGTATGTGAGGGGTGAAGAACAATATTCTTGCATAATAACATAAAGGTAGAAATGGGACAGAGACAATATTAGTGGAGAAGCAGTGGACGAACCGGTAACTGGAGGGTTTGAGGGAAAAGAAACAGGCAAAAGAGAAAAAGTAAGTAAAAAAAAATAAACAACCGATCGTTGAAGAGAAGCAAAAAGCAATCTAGTGATGTAACATATATATGTAAATAAATATAGAGTGATAGAGAAAGTAAAGAACAATAACAATTATAGATATTACAACAACATAATAGATTTCACAATGAATTAGTATAAGGCTGACCTATAGTAACAACAATGATAATAGAAACATATTGAAACCGTAGCAGTAAACATGTTATTAAAAAAATCATGTGGTATGTTACTAACTTCAGTTGGGATGCCGCAATAACATGTGTTGAGCGGCATTGAATGCAGCCGCCCTAGAATACATTGTTACCCTCCGCCGTCGTCCTAATCGCTACTGTTTAGTTTTATCATTTCATTGGTTCATTTTTAAAAAAAGCTAATATATTTCTTGTTTCGCATTCTGAGCCTCACCCTTCACTGTTCATCTCTCGACACTGTTTTCTTTTTCGTTCTCACCATCTCTCGTGATTAATCTGCAAAATCTCTCTCTCGCTATCAGTCGATCTATTTAAATATTTTTCACATTACTGTCTATCATTACGCGCACCCTGCCCTACATGCATACACAAACATGTATGTACATTCATCCATGCACGCGCGCACACACCCACATCTCTCTCTATATAATAAATATATATATATCATATGCACATGTTCATATACATATACACATGCGCGCAGGCGCAGCATCATACAATAGTCAGATGAAAATACCTTCTTTTGTATGAGTCAGCACCTAAGACATTTGGTTCATAACTTACTAACACACAGACACACGTACTTACTTGCAACAATTGTATTGTGATAGATATATTCTTGCAATTAAACATGCACATCCGCTGTTATATATATTGGTGTTTAGCCCCAATCTGACCTATGATCAAAAACATTCAAGCCGTAAACATCCCACCGTTTTATAAGTATCTAGGACGACATTATCTGATGTATCCGTTTTATTTTCTTCTAAGTCCGTAGAACGTTAAGTTGAGGGAGATTTGGCTGTTATTTCTAGCAGGTCGATAAAGTAGGGGTTGTGCCGTTGTCTAATTATGGGTGAATCACATAAGTGATGATGTAATGAATGACGCACACAAAATATTCTCAATAAATTGTAATTTGCCTTAAATGGAAAAAAAAGTACAAACTTTAAAAAAAAACATGCATGGGTTTTAATGAATATATATTTACTTTTTATATACAAAGGAATAGAAGCGGTGGTTGTCGATAAGTGGCTGCATGTTACTTTCTATCTGAAAATTGGATGAAGTAAATTACTCCTGACGAACTGGTCATGAACAGTGAAACTAGTAGAGTTGTTCTTCACTGTCCCATCGGAATCCGCCCACTTGGAACACCTGATATTTGATCTAATTGTCATCCTTCATACGCATCACGTAATCATGTCAACATAGTCTTGTTTTGCATACATCGTTGGATTCTTCCATTCATTTTTTCTCTCAGCTCCTCTTGGCTCCGTCCGTCAGGCATACTGAGATTCTGCATCTAACTGAGTAAACTCGTCGGCGGAATTGTAGTACCCCATATAACTTTTTCATTTTTTGAAATTTTCAGAAAATTTGTGCTCTACACACGGGAATACATATTGATTATGAGAAAAATTTTCTTTGAAATTTTTACCCCAACCTCCACCCCACCATAAATCCTAAAATGTCCACTCTTTTGCGAATTGATTTTTTAGAATCAGAGTTGAAAATATGGACAGTCCTTATTTTTTGCTTAAATCCCAGCAATGGACCTCTCTTGGGTGCATCATCATTCCATTAAATGAGTTTATGGGGAGAAAAATACTGACAAACATACGTGACAGAGTGACAAAGAAACGAGGAAAGAATCAGGTGGTAATAGGATCCTGACTCTAAAACCCGAACCCTAACCCTAAAACCCCAAAGCTAAAACCAGTACAAACGCCGATAGTTGTTGTTGACAAACAACGACAGTAATTTTATTCAAGGGAAAAGATCCCATTACACCGCCAGTACGTGTTGTTGACAAACCAAAGCAGTAATTGTTTTCACCTCAATAGACGTCAGTGATTGGTTGAAATTACGGAAATACGACAACTTTTAACATGAAATAACTTCAAATATAGAAACTTTTCTTAACAAGGTTAAGAGAAAAAGATGTTTTATATAACACATTCTACCAGTATCCCAAGTTTGAAAGTGTTTCGTTAGAAAACAAATGGTGTCCGCCAAATCAGAAAGATCCCAAACTTCTTGCAAAACAGCCTCGCCTGCCCTTAAAAAAAAGCAAAAGAACACTGGCCTCCCCGGCGGGGAATCGAACCCCGGTCTCCCGCGTGACAGGCGGGGATACTTACCACTATACTACCGAGGACTGACACAAGCAACATTAGAAGCAAGCGTAGAGATATTTATTTGACTTTATAATTGCAATAAAAAAAGCTCAAAGACATAACAAAAATTATTAAAACATTATAATCTAAATTTCATTTAATTTTATTTTAATTGTTCCTTTAAGTTTTGGATCCATTTCGAAACTGGAATGCAAAGTTACAGTAATACCAGTGATGATTAGTCGCAGCCGGCAGTTCAGCAGACATAACTAATCGAGAGAAAATGGCTGTTTCGTTAAGGTCATTCTGCTCACTGTCTAGGGTTTTCCAAAAGCTCCCTAACAAAATCCCTTGTAAGTATATGTATATTTATGCCACACTTCTTTATGCAGTGTCTATACTAATCTCGATAATGTAATTTTAAAAGTACATTTGTTCAGCGATTTTTCTTTTTGTAAATAAGTACTTTAATACTCGTGCTATGATGGTTTGCGGTCTCGCCACCGTTTCTCCCTCGCTACCCCTGTTTCCTACAAGGGCATAACACTCCAAAGGGGTATCTATATGTTGTCAACTGTTGTTAGATAAAGCAGGCAACCTAATTTCTTCCAACACACCCTATTTATTTTTAAATGAAAGATACACTTGATAATATATAAATACACGTGTCTGGAAAAAAAAAATAATAAGAGGTGGTTACGACTGAAACACACTTTATGATTAGTCTACTTTATCAAGGTATATCTCGAATAAACAATTGCAAGGGCATCAGTGAATGATTTAAATTACTGTGTTTTCGCAAACTTACGCCATCTCTGAAGTTTGCTCAATGCAGTATTTGTATAGTCTGCTTTAATCGATCGTAAATTGTATAAGAATTAAGGTCACGGAAGAAGTCTGTTACTGCACAATAAACAGAAAAGGGGGTACCAGCAACTGATGATTTTAAAAAGATATAAGATGTTAATGCTTCTGCATTGGGATATTTCCAATATGCGGACGTCTCCAGCATGTGAACAGTCAACAAATAGTACAAGGCCATTTTTTAAAAAATTCTTCATAATAAATTTCAGAGTTTCGCAGTCAGTAAAAAATTAGTTTTTAAACTGTAGTTTACGATTTTATTGCCATCATCATCATCGCCTCAGCTTCCTTTCACACTAACCATCACAAGACTCAGTATCATCACCGTGACCACTATCAGTCACTACACGTCTTACTGCAATACTGCACCTCATTTCTGATTATGTACGGTACACAATCGCCCCAACATTGCTTTGGTAAAACTTCACTTACCAATACATTCTACAAAGATATATGAATACATAGCTAATTTAAGAAAGTGGAGAGAGAGAAAGAGAAATCAGTAAATAAATAATCAAAATAGAGGTATGCATGCACACTTCCTCAGTATACATTGTGCCAAAAATACAGCATTACTACAGGTGATTGCCTGGTTGAGGCACTGGAGCAGCCAGGTACTCTCCCTAACGTCATCTGATACTTTGGTGAAGTTGGATGCTAATGGAGCAGTCCAGCTCTCCACACCATCTCAGCAGCTAGAGGTTGAAAAGATATAATTTACCAACAAATTATGCTATTTCAGTATCTTGTTTAGCTATGGGATGAAGTATCCCATACTCCACTGCAGCAGTAAGGACATATGATGGAACGAGTAAGTCACTAATGGTGGTATTGGGCCTGAGATATCTGTCTCTAGCCTGCTGTTTCATCTCTCTGACTATTTTACTTTTACTACAATGACTGTTGTTCCTTTGAACTAGCTATCTGTATATCCCTTTTCACCCACTGTCCATTCAATATAATTGTTTCACAAATGACATGTACATCATAGAATCTCCATGGTCACTTACTGGTTTTCTATTCTCATTACCACAAGCACTAACTCTAATGTATTAATGTTTTTTGCTTGTATTGAAAGAAAAGTTTCAGCTTTACACATCCTTTGTATCCAATACTTGTGTCTTGTTACCAGCCAATATTATACTTTAGGTGCTTCTCTTGCATATTATTCCTGTGCATTTAGTGTTTCTTTGTCAGCATATACTACATACCCCCTTATGTTAGCCGAGACTCTATCTAACTACATTCTCAGAATTCATTGATTGAACTAAGTAATAAAGCTTAAACAGGTTGTTTTATTACATCTTATTTGAAATGTTCATTTATATTTTTTGTAGCCCCATTAACTCAAGTGATCAATATAAATGCTGTTTTGAAAGGATCCACAGATCTCAATGTAACAAGTCAATCATGTCGTTCTATGACCAAGTAAGTATAAGGATTTCTTACAGTGACACAAGGTCACAACTATGTTAGAGGAATTGATTGAATTAACTTTGGTGTACACCTGGTGCCTTTATCAAACCTTTTATTTTAGACAATGTATATTTCAAAGTACATTATCTATGTAGCTACTATTTCAAACAGGTCAAAATTTTGTAGAGGCTCCCTATATCTATATTTTGGAGGTTATTGCAGCAGAGCCCAGCAGGGTGACCTTGAAGAATATTGAATATTATTGATTTTATGCTAAAAGTATTTTCCCTTTCCCGTTGACTCTCTTACTCATCATCCCTACATTCCACATTTTGCCAGGAAGTATACATCAGCTTGTAATTTTCCTTTTTATTATTTGAATTGATAATCATAAACATTCACTGTCATGGAATTCTGTTCATGTTCAGTGTTTCTCAACCATTTTTGACCTATGGACCCTTTTGATTCCTATTTTACTCAAATGGACTGTCTTAGCCATTCGATGTTTAAAAAAATTATATTTTTGTAATTGAATATTTTTAGGAACTGTATTAAAAAAATGGCTAAAATATTTTGTGTTATAGCAGTATGACCAATTCATTGCAGATCAATTTTATCAGCAAAATCTTATATGGATCCCCAAGAGCCATAGGGACTCCAGTTGAGAACCACTGATTTAGACCAACATGGACACTTCTGATAATTCTAATAAACCAAAACACATTACATTTGCAGTTCCTCATTGTAATCACTTCAATATTTATGTTGTAAAATGCAAAGTAACAAAGTAAAAGTGTCCATAAGCCTCCTAGCAGAGGAATTTGAAGAACTGCAGTCTAATGCTAGTTTAATGGAATAATATGGATGAGACTTAAATCTCCACCTGGAAAGATCCCTTTGTCTCTTTGGTAACATTTCTGGGTAAGGGTATCCAACCATAGAAACCAAGCCAAAGCAGACTGGATCCTGGTGCAACCCTCCAGCCTATCAGCTCTGGTCAAACCTTCCAACCCATGCCAGTATGGAAAATGGATGTTAAAGGATGATGATGAATCATGCTATCCAACAACTCAACAAATCACTTTCAGTTCATGACCTATGCACAGCATTTTTCAGTACCTTTTCTTGTTGGCTATTTTGCCTTTGTACCCACCACTTATATTGCTAATGTCTTTGAGAAGTACATGAACACCTTACATTCTCATTTCCCTTCTCCAACAAATGAAAGTGTTGTGGCTATGTAAGAAATTATGTGTCGGGCAAGTACACAGGAAATTTCTTGTAAGTCAAGTTTGAAAGCTAGTTTTCATTCCCTTTTGTGGCTATTTCATATTACTTGAATTGACTAGCATTTGAGAAGCACGATTGTCCTATCTTTCAATTTGTAGTGTTGTGTATTTATAAGAAACTAGTCTTTTTTTCTTTTTTTATCTCAAGTATTAAGGTATGTTAATCCTTTCTACTGGAAGCACAAGGCCTCAAATTTGAGGGAAGGGATTAAGTTGATTATATCAACTCTATTACGCAACTGGTACTTAATTTATTGACCCTGAAAGCATGAAAGGCAAAGTCGGCCTTGGTGGAATTTGAACTCAGAACATAGCGGCAGACGAAATACCACTAAACATTTTGCCTGGCATGCTAACAATTCTTCCAGCTCACCACCTTAAGGTATCACATTAATAAATGGCTCTAGAGTTAAGAAAGCACTAAATTTGAACCTATGATCATGAAATCATTATATTGTGTTCCCTGAACAAGTTACCTTACTCTAGTGATCTTTAGCTTACTTTTTTTATTGCTTCCAAGCTGTGAACTTGCTGATCAATGTAGTTAGTTTACCTGAATGAAAACCAGACTTCATTCCTGTTTTACGGTTGGGTGGTTAGTGATAAGGAGAGACATCCAGCATAAAAAAAACAATTGCATGTCCCACCCACCCTCAAAAATGTAAAATATTGTGTCTTTTTCTAGATTTTTAAAATAAAGTTGGTCTTGTTCTGCCTGAAATATTTTACAGATGGCACAAATTCAAATTTGGAGTACATAAACCTTTGATTAAAAGAGAACCACCTGAGATTTTGGATGAAGAAGATAATAAAAGTAAGTTTAAATCTTATCATTGTTGAATTTGTGACAATACACATCAGTATATTTATCCTCAGTTCACCCAGATGAATAAATAATATGTAACTGGCAGAAACGTTAACACTCTGGACGAAATGCTTAGTGGTATTTCGTTTGTCTTTACATTCAGACTTCAAATTCCGCCAAGGTTGACTTTGCCTTTCATCCTTTCAGGGTCAATAAATTAAGTACCAGTTGTGTACTGGGGTCGATTTAATCGACTGGCCCCCTCCCCCAAAATTTCAGGCCTTGTGCCTAGAGTAGAAAAGAATATGTAACTATTTTTTTTTTGTGTAGCTTTAGGCATTGCACACTTCATTTAACAGTAAATGTTAACAATTTTGATATTAGACTGTGGCCATGCTGGGGCACCACTTGCAAGGATTTAGTTGAACTAATTAGCCCCAGTACTTTTTAAATCTGGTACTTATTCTATCAGTCTCTTTTGTCGAATTGCTAAGTTACAGTGGACATAAACACACCAACATCAGTTGTCAAGCGGTGGAAGACAAACATAGACACAAAGATACAAACTCACACACACGCGCACACGACGGGCTTCTTTCAGTTTTTGTCTATCAAATCCACTCAAGGCTGTGGTTGGCCCAAGGCTAAAGTAGAAGTGCCATGCAGTGGAGCTGAACCTGGTGCCATGTGGATGGGAAGCAAACTTCTTACCACACAGCTGCACCTGTGCCTATATTGTCTACATTTGTTTTCATGCCTTACCTGGTGAATGCCTAGAATTGAAATTTATTTCTAGTCTTTGAAATAAGGAACCAGATAGCTGCAATTCCACTTGAAGAATAAACCAGGAATCTTAAGAGCTAACAAAGGATCTACCACACTACCCCTTAACCCATTACAAAAAGCATCCAACTTTCAATTCGTACCCTGCTACTAGATTATGTGGTGCACCAGCCTGAGTAAGAGATGGGGTGCTCATGACTGGAGCACTTTTGATCATAGGTTTGACTGACCTAGGGCTAAACAACGACGAAGCTTGCAAAAATTTGTGTAATATGTAGTGTATAACCCTAATATTACTATTTTCAGAAATTTTAAATATAACTATATTGATATGCTATGAACATTAAATAGGCCTTCACATACTGCGCTGTTTGGTCAACATGGGTTAGGTCATTCTATCTAATTTTGATTTTAATATTTAGTCCGCGCGAGATCGATGTAATTGACTTACTACTCCTCGCCTAAAATTGTTGGTCTTGTGGCAAAATTTGATAACAATATTTTTGAGCATGAGTTATGTCCCTTTACGGTTCTGCGACTTAAACTTTCGTCCTTTCCGAACGAGATCAGAGAAAATGATCATGAATATAAATAAACAAGAAGCTCGTTTTGCAGCCATGGTCTTGGGTTTGATTATCACACTGTGGTATCTTGGGCAAATGTCATCTTTTGTAGCCTCGGGTGGACCTATACCTTCTGAGTGAAATTAGGTGTAGAAGCCCCTCCAGTGATTGCACTTGTACTTCGAAAGGATGCAGCCTTCTCAAACTATATCACGCTGATTCTGCCCGAGAATTACGTCAAGGGTATGCGTGTTTGTGGAATACTCAACCACTTGTACCTGAATTCAGAAGCAGGTAATTTGGTTAATCAAAGAGCTGAATTTCTAGTATACGTAACAAGAAAACAATCTGACCACAATGTAGACAGTATTAAGAGACAATATACAGAATAAAGTCGGCAGTGAGTATATACTATTACATAGTATATAGTAAGGTATTCAATTAATGACCTTAAAATTTATACAGTACCCACTAAACAAGACTATGTTTACCAAGATGCATAGTAGCTCTGGAGTTAACATACTTGACTGTTGACCACTAGAACATAAGTTCAAATCCTGGTGAACTGTTACAACAGGGCCTAGGACGATGGTAGTGGTGGTGATGGCAGTGGCGACAGTCCTGTGTGAGAGATGTTTTCAACTGTAAAAAACCTATTAATGTATGTACCTCTTTGTTTGCAGAACTGGTAGCTAGAGTGTCTGAACAGATGGCAAATCCTGATATGGGTCGGCTCTTTGCTGTTGTTTATATTCGAGGTTTACAGAGGAAAGTGACCACAGAAGACATGTTAATTGTCAGTGGCTCCTTTCCGCCTAACATTGGAGACAGGCTGAGGTTAGAAAAGGTAAGGTTTCTGTTGAGTTCTTTTAATCCTCTCTTTCTCTTGTTTTCTCATCATATCAGCAGCTGCAGAGGTTAGAAAAGCCTACATTCCTGCCAAGATCTCCTCTCTAACTCCCTTCTTTATCATATTGGTGTCAAGTTGAGGCTGGAAAAAACAGTTAAATGTTTTAGTTGCAAACGTTATGCAATTGCCACTGACAAGATATCAACTAGCAATTGGATGTTGGGCCATCTATGTTCCCTACAAGCCCTCTATTGAGAATCTAAGACATTGAGTAATCCCTTCTTAATCTATATAAGTACATATTCAATTGTAAAACGATAATGATGTACTTCTTGCTGTGCCATTGATTGTAAAGCATATATTTCATGTGAGAAGCTGACACTTCTCACTTGAACTTTGACAACAACAACACAACTGTTCTTTCTCTTTCAGGTTTTGTTAGTTGGCAGCAAAGATTTCTCTCTTGTTGGTAGACCAATTTTAAGGTAGGATTCCCTTTTGCTATTTCACATTGATTATACTCACTGACATGGATCGGTTATTTCTGTAACTGCTGACCATTTAGCGGTGTAATCACAGTTAAATCTTTTGTCAATATTGAGGAAAAGAAAACGAAGGTGGCACGCTGGCAGAATCGTTAGCATGCTGCACAAAATGCTTAGCAGCATTTTGTCTGTATGTTCTGAGTTCAAATTCTGCCAAGGTTGACTTCGTCTTTCATCCCTTCAGGGTCAATAAAATAAGTATCAGTTGAACACTGGGGGTCAATGTAAAGTTGCTGACCTTGTGCCAAACATTAAGGAAAACTGACACAAGCAGAGTGATCTGATTTGCTTATTGCACAGCAATTATTGCAGTCAGTAGTTCAGTACCTGAACTGCACAGACATTGTGTCGCATGTTCCTTGATATTCTGTTCCTTCAAGGCTGTGTTCCTGATCCATTGGGTTGATATTTATCTCTGGTGTTAAGTGAACAAGAGAAAAACCTCTGCTCTGAGGAAAGAAAACTAATCTGTTGTGAATAACTTTATCAGTGAGAGGAGTTTAACTTGATACTGCATACTACCAAATCACCAATCAGTTTTATCATATTGCTGCAGTGAATTAAAAAAAAAATTTGTTTCATTTTTTATTTCATTGTTTAGAAGCGGAATGGTTCTCATAATTCTTTCCAGGACCTCTGAAACCAGTGGGAGGGAGAAAGGTCTCCTCTGACTGGACATCTGGCCTAAATGCTTGCATAGAATGGATCAAAGGGTCAAGTGGTGGTGTTAAACTGAGCAAAGGATTAAATTTACCTTCCAAGTAGGCCACAATGAGATTTGAACTCAGAATGCAAAGAGCCAGAACAAAATTACAAAACTTTCTGTCCAATGCTCTAACAGTTCCATCTGCTCTAGACTGGTACTTTTATTATCAACTCCAGAAAGATGAAAGGCAAAGTTGACTTCAATAGGATTTGAACTCAGAATGTAAAGAACCAGAATAATTATCACAAGACATTTTATCCAATTTTTTAATGACTTTGCCATATTATACTGTTCTATCAATTGTGCATTGAGAGTTAAATAAAGCATGTCTGGTACCCCTATCAACTGGATCAACTCTCTTCTATTTTTTATCCATCAGTTTTTTTAAGACTAATCTATAGTAGAATGCAGAATATGTAGATACTTAGACAAAAGCTATATGAAGCAAAATAACAAATGAATAATTGAACCTGCATCTCCTCACTCATGCATTATCCATTATGCTACAGTCACTGACTTGACTCTATCAATCAAATAAGTCAGTTTGTCTGTAGGTCACCGAGATTAGTAAATCTTAGTATTTGCTTCTCCCTGCTGACTTTTCCTCCTCCTTTTCTAATTCTAAAACCATTGACCTCTACCTAATTCACTTGGGTTGTTTAAGAAACGTATAAACTGCCCTTTTTTTACGGTGTCTGATAACCTAAGTATTGGGATTTTGACGTAGATCTCATTAGCTTCTATTTTGTCAAAGTCACATGCTCTCTAGTTACATTTTATGCTATCTTCAAATATTTTGGTTTTATAATCCTTTTGTGTGGTTTAGTTATGTCTTCATTACTATCAACATCATCAACGTTTTTCCCAGCTGTCATGGGTTGGATGAGTCTGTTATACAACATTTCATTTGCCTTAATCTCATATGTGAGGCCTAACATTCAGAGATCTGATCTCATTGCCTCTTTCCCTGTCTTCCTCGGTTCTAACAACCTTCTACTGATAGTACACTGCTTTCATTGTCCTTTCACATGGCATGTTTATACCAGTGTAGTTGTCTGCACTGCCTACATCAGTTGATTCTTTTAATGCCCTGCTACTCTTTCAGCACATTTGTGTTTTGCCCTTCATGATTCTTCTTCCTGTGATTATTCTTTTCTACTCTAGGCACAAGGCCCAAAATTTTGGGGAGGGAGCCAGTCGATTAGATCGACCCCAGTATGCAACTGCTACTTAATTTATCGACCCCGAAAGGATGAAAGGCAAAGTTGACCTCGGTGGAATTTGAACTCAGAATGTAAAGACAGACGAAATATTGCTAATGTTTGTGCCAGCTCGCCGCCTGTGATTATTGCAGGCCCTTTGACACTGATGTGGTTGATGCTGTTCTGTTTAAAGAACAGGAAAGACATAAGCAGAATGGAGATTCCAGAGGGCTGATGTTCTGGAGATGAAGGATTGGGCACAGTGGTTGGTGTGAGGAAAGAGTTGTTGGATGCATCAAGGCTGATGTGAAGTGGAGAAACGAGTGGGATGATGATGTCTGAGTGATGGAAGTATGAAATCAGCCAGTTCCAAGGAGCAGAGACCATTATAGAAGCAAATAGAAAAGACAGAGAGAGAGGAGACAGCATGTCTGTGGTCTACAGGCTAGTGTGTGTCCATTAGTGGAATGTCAGTCATCCAAGTGGCCCTTCTCTGGATGTGGTCTAGAATATCAGTGTGCATTGCTGCAGCACTACCCCAGATGTGGGAACAGTACTCCATTATGGGTTTCACTTGGACCTTGTAGAATGTCTGTAGCCTTCAGGAGTTAAGATAAATACCTTCTGGCTCTAAAGAGAAGAGCTAAGTCTTTGGGATGCAATCCTAGTTCTGGCAAGGATGTGTTTTCACTGGTGGGATCTTTGGTGATAGCGAAGCTCAGCATTTGATTGGCTAAAATTAATTGATACATCGTAAGGAAAATGAATAAGTTCTTTATATCGATATACTTTTTCTCTGTATCTGAGGAAAACAACTAAGTGCTTCTTGGTTTTATTTTTATTTTTCCAGTCGAAGTATTGTTCGGGTTGAAGCAACTGTCATAGAAAAAACTCTGTCAAATGCTAAAGCACGTCTAAGTTATAAAGCAAGGAAACACAATCGCAAGTTTAAATGTAAGTATTGCTACCTTTAAAGGAATACTTTTTTTATTTTTGTACCTATTACTAAACAGAAATAAGTCAGATGACTTGTAATGGTGTAGTTTCAGCTTCACAGTAATCTAGTCTTTTAGATAATGGTCATTTTCAAATTAAATCCGATAACCTTTTTGGCCAATTATTATTATCATTATCATCATTATTTATCATCCACTGAAAGGCTGAAAAGCAAAGTTGGCCTCAGTGGGATTTGAACTCAAGATACAGCGAGTTGAATCAAATATAAGACATTCCATCTGACACTACCAATTCACACTGCCTTACTGAACAATGTAGCTCTAGTACCTAATTCTGTACTTTTGTGTTCTTTATGTCATTCATCCTCACGGGATTGATTGACTACATACCAGTAATATACTGAGTCTGTTTCACTTAGTTTAACAGAGTTGCTTTGGTATAATGATTAGAATGTGTATTGTGTGTACAGATATTGGTTCATGCTCCACAAGCAACCTTCAGCTAACTTTTGTCCAGTTCATGCGAGCATGGAACATGAATGTTAAATAATGATGATGGTGGTGAAACAATCTAAATCATATTAAGAATTTGGAAACATTATTGAAATCTTTAACATAATGTAACAACATTAAATGTTAGGCTTTCATCAACCTTAACTATGGAATCAAAGCGAAGACATAATCGAAATCTTTAAACACATTGAAACAAGCTTGAGTGTTATGCTTTAAACAATCTTGAAATGAAATGAAAAACTTCATCGAAATCTTAACATGATGAAACATTGTGATGAAGATCTATAAATTTATTCATCAAAATAGATAAAAGAAAATTTCTATAAAACTTGGAATTTCCACAGAAGTCCCATTAGTTGTTATTACTGTAGTATTGTCAGAGTAAAAATTATTTAATAACTGTAATTTGTTTTCTATTTTCAGTGTTGAAAGATCTTCAAACAGTCATTGTTATAAACAGTATAGAGGTTAATCCAAAAGGACTTATCTCTGACACATCCGACACTATATGAGTTGTTTGATAGTCACTCATTCATTTATAAATTTATTATTTTGATAATGTAAATAGTTAATAAACAAATTTGATTAAACTATACTTGTTCTCTGTTAAATTGTCAGTTTAAATTCTATGTTGACCACATCATATTTAACAGAAGTGAGAGATAGATCTCTTGTCTGTATTCTTTGTGCTCTGTTCACATCTTTGTTTCGCTTTCACCTCTATAAACTCCGCCTTTATCTGACTTTCACCATTCTCCTACTACTACCTCTGTCTCACTTTTACTTTACTCTACTCTCAGTGCTGTCCCACTTTCACCACTATATTTGAGCTGTTGTACTATTGGCAGAAACTGATTATGAAAACGTTGAATATCTGAGCTGTTCATAAAGATGGTCTGATGAGCTCATGGTAGTCTTTGCTTGAGTTTGGCCACAATGCTGCTAGTTGGCAGTATGACTGTTTAGCTGATTACTGGTAAAAACTGTATCTGGTTTGATAATTTCATAGCTTGTCTGCTGTTCATTGTGGTGATGTATGCTATGACTATCACTTACAATGACTGCAAGAAACTCTGTGACTGCTGATGCTTTTGTTGAAGTCCTGCACCTCTAAGGACTGTGTCTACTGGCTCTGTTACCTGGGACTGGGCTGTATGCCCTGCAGCCTCTGGTACAATGACTAGTCTGGCTGTCTCCTGCACAGTAACTCAGGAAGCTCGTTAATAATGTAAGTCTGAGATTTATCTAAAGTATCATGATGAAGGTGTATCCTTCAATGGTAATGCATCATATGAATGAATGGGGTAGTGCTACACAATTAAAAAGTTGATGAGGTAACACTACTGCTGAAATAGGTGCTCTGGCTGACTTGTCTGAAAGTTGATAACGACATAGATATAGCTGTTGGTGCCAGTGTGTATGACTGATGAACAGCTTTTTAGCGCCATGTCGTAGTGTTGTAAAATGCAAACTGCAACATTATGTATTTATTTGGGTTACTGGCACGACATGAAAACAACACCAGGTATTTGATTAATGTTATTGATTTTCATTTATCAAATTCCATTTACAAGGTATTAGCTAACCTGAGATTATGGTAGGCTACACTGTGGCTAGGTAGTGGCTATGCAAAAATTGCTTCCATTTCAGAAATGTTACTTCTGATCATGTATCACTGAATCTTGTTAGTGAAAAACTAATACAAAGGAAACATTTTTATTTACTTCCTATTTCACTAGGAAAATTCTCCATTAGTTTTACGTTAAACCAGGGGTTGGGGAACTCTTTCAACCAATTACCCCAAAATATATTTGTTTACACTGACGTTACCCCCTTGATTTGAAAGGAAGAAAATCATAGATTCTTTGAATTCAAAAAATTTATTGAATCTATTTATGTGAAGAATATACTTATAAATATAAAAATAGTAAAACAAATGTGATAAAATAAATTTAATATGCTCATGAAATGAAAGGAGTTTTTTAGAAACTTTTTTACTTCAGGTCTTGGAGAAATACTGTTTAATTTTGTTTCAAAATTGGGGTATTTTGATGCCAGAGCAATTTGGATATAGTCTTCAGAGTCCAATTGATTTCTCTGCTTTGTTTTTATGTTCAAAGTAGAAAATCCTTGTTCACAAAGGTAGGTTGTTCCACAGTTTCTTGGACACATGAAGTTGCACATAGGCCGACGATTGTAGTTGCTCCTGTCATGTGTCTCCGAACCTGCAAAGTTTCCCCGCAAACGTCTGCTGCCTCACCACCCATATGACATGACATATGCTTATTCAGTTCACGAAAATTGGGTGCCGGTCGAATGTCGTTCTTTGTGGGCTGGACCACAGCCGTTAAGGGCAACACACCATTTTTCTCTTCGCCTTCTCATGGTCTCAAAATACCCTCCTCTATCCATCGATTCACCTTCCCCTTGAATTCATTCCTGGCTCCTCATTTGAGGGTGTTCGTAACAGCTCACCCTGTTTCGAAACACCGGGGTCTCACCCTTCCAGAAGTACTCTACCGTCCATCATATGCCATTGAATTTGGTCCGAAAGTCCTCATCTTCAATGTCGCATACATTGTCCCCTCTTTCTACATGAGTTCCATTGTTGTAGCCTTCCTCCACCTCTCCATACTCATAGCACGCAGCACATCAGTCACGCCACCCAGCCAGACAATCACGTCCATTCCCACCACGGTAATCGTCCAGTATAGGGAGGTAAAAAAAGTAAATACAAAGGAAATAACTTACGCTTTACTAGTATCATCCGTACTATGTACTCTGATTGAAGTTAACTGTTTATATATAAATCACGCATGTGATTGAATATCATAGTTTCTTTCGTTTTTAATTGACGAGTGAGGATTTCGTTTTGAGGAACAATAAGTTGTTGTGCAGCCGGTCTTCCACGAGGCATTTTCGATCTCTCAAAAGAAACTACGATATTCAATCACGTGTGTGATTTATATATAAACAGTTAACTTCAATCAAGTGTGTGATTTATTTATAAACAGCTAAAAAAAAAAAAACCCACACACATTTCAGAGTAGTACGGATGATACTAGTAAGACGTAAGTTATTTCCCTTGTATTTTTATTTACTTTTTTACCTCCTTATACTGGAAGATTACCCCCACCACTACATCAATTCCGTCCAACACTTCGTCGACAACAATCACTTGAACCTTCAATGAAGACACATGGTGCATGCTGTGCAACCTCCTCAGCTCTTTCACTATCAATTGTATTCCGTTCTCACCTCTGCACCTAACTTTCCTGCTATCCACTGCGCTCAGATGTGGGTTACCGCCCCAGCTAGTCACTAAGGTTGTAACGCAACCAGTATCCACAGGGGCTCAAGCCTCTCTCAACCCCACCTAAACGTTTATTATTGGCAGCGACCGTGAATGCGCCTCTAATCGGTTGACAGAGTAGCTACAGGCGCAGTAGCTCCCCTCCATCAATTTCCCTGTTTACATTGGTTAACAATGTGCCCAGGCTGGTCACACCTGTAGCACACCACTTCCGGTTTCGGTGCCGTGTAGTCCCTGACTCTATGAGGACCCAGACACCTGCAACATGGTCCCTTCGTTGTTCGCCGAGCTTCTCTCACCTCATTCTTCTCCCTGGTAGTTTCCATTTGCCTCTTCGTCGTTTTCGTCTCTGCCATCGTACAAACTACATCGCGTGCGTTGTTCTTAGTCATGACACGAGATCGCTCTATCAACTCACTCACCAGCATGGTATGGATAACCGGTAGCTGCTGCCAACTTATTGAGATGTGATCGGGAAATCTGGTCACAAAGGCCAACCTCACAACACTCTCCATTGCCTCGCCAGAAATCCCTGCTAAAACCACCAATCTCCTAAACTCACTCGCATAGTTGTCGACATGTTCTCCGACCTGTTGTGGCAAAACTGAGATCTCAAACAGACGATCAGTCAATTTCATTTGCTATGCGCATGTGCAAAATCTTGAATTCCAATTTTGAAAGTATGTTCGTGTTTTTCTTATTTTGGAATTAAGAAGACAAACAAAAGTCGTTTGTTATGTGCAGATTTTAAAACCCGATCTTAGAAGCAGAAGAGTCAAAACCCGAGGATCTTATCTGATAATTTAACCAAAGTGATAAAACAAGGTATGTAAAAGGTAACTTATTTTCGCAATCCTTCGGTATTGGTAGACATCGTTCACCCACACAATTTTCCTTCATGACATGGATAAAGAGGCTAGGCTGAAACAGAGGGTGAATGACGTCGTCTCCTCGTACCAACATTCTGAAAACCAATATCGAAATATTGCCCTTTTGGAATACAAAATTTCTGTGTACGTTTCTGTCAGCAATTATGTTTCTCTCAGACGTGCGCGCACGCACACGCATGCACACGCATACACACACACACACACACACACACACACACACACACACCTTCGTTGTGGAGCAACATAGTATAACTACACATAATTAACGAAGTTTTCAGTACAAAAAATATTTGCTATTCCTAGATAAACACAACACGAAAATAATTTGTGATATGGTATCAAAATTGAAATAAATATAGAAAGCTGAAATTTAGAAAAATTAAAAAAAACCTCCTTTTACCTGAGGAATAAGAATATTTGCCAGACATTTAGCTGTTATTTCTAGCATAACGGGTTTTCTGGTGAGGGCTTGATAGTTTTTCGTCTGCTGTTTCAGGAGAAATCTACGCATGCGCAAACAAACATATCCAATATATAAAACAGCCAGAGTTCTGTGCCCTTGGAAAGCCAGACGGGGCGACATCGGATGTTTTGTAAGAAAACTTGAAATTTTGGAAAAAGAAATTATTTCGGTTCCTAACCTCCGTATTTTTCTAAGTGAAATTAAAAACAACAACAAAAAAAGAAAATTCGAAAAAGCAACCCGCATTGTGTACTTTTATACTGTTTGTGATGGACAATTCCCTCACATATGCGCGCATTCTTGTGGTAAGTAGATAATATATATATTCTGCATTTGTAAATAGAATTCCGTGGTAACAAGACGAGAAACTGAACCATAATATATTTACAGACATTTCTCGGCTTTCGAAATTCTTCGAGTCTAACTATGGAAGATATAAGTCACTTGGAGTTCTGTAACAACACAGTCATTTATAACAATGTAGATTCAGTTCCACAGACATACAGCCGAGAGAAAGTTCTACTTACTAAAACGTTTACGAACCGAAGTTCAGTGGAGGGAAAGAATTCAGAATATAGCTGTGAGATTTGTAAGAAAACATTCTCTTCAGAATATGAACTCTTCACGCACCAAGAAAAAATACACAATAGAGAAAAACCTTACCACTGTGAAATATGTGATAAATCTTTTGTCTCTCGCAGAAATTTAACAAGGCACAAAAAAGTACACAACGCCGAGAAACCCTATCATTGTGAAATATGCGGGAAGTTTTTTGTTTCTAACAGTAATTTAAGAAGACACACCGGAATACACACCGGAGAAAAACTTTTCCACTGTGAAATATGCGGGAAATCTTTCGTAGAACGGTCTAAGCTTACACTGCATATACGTAGTCACACGGGAGAGAAACCCTTTCACTGTGAAGTGTGTGGAAAAAATTTTGTCTCTAACGATCATTTGAAAACACACAAAAGAAGTCACACTGGAGAGAAACCCTATCACTGTGAAGTATGTGGAAAATCTTTTGTGTCAAACGATTATTTAAAATCACACAAAAGGAGACACAGTGGAGAGAAACCCTACCATTGCGAAATATGTGGAAAATCGTTTGTTGATAGTAGTAATTTAGCAACACACAAAAAAATACACACTGGAGAAAACCCTTTTCATTGTGAGATATGTGGGAAGTCGTTTATTCAGAATTCTCATCTTACCAACCATAGACGTAACCACACAGGCGAGAAACCCTATTGCTGTGATGTGTGTGGAAAATCTTTTGTCTCTAATGGACACCTAAAAGTACACAGCAGAATTCACACTGGAGAAAAACCGTTTCACTGTGGAATCTGCGGTAAATCTTTCAGGGAGAATTCTAACCTTACAATCCACAAACGATCACACACTGGAGAGAAACCTTATTACTGTGAAACATGTGGAAAAACATTTGTGGTTAACAGTAATTTATTGAGGCACAAAAGAACGCATACTGGAGAAAAATTGTTTCACTGTGAAATTTGTGGAAAATCTTTCACCCTTAATTCGAATCTTATTATCCACAAACGTGGACATACGGGGGAAAGACCCTATCACTGTGAGATATGTGGAAAATTCTTCATTCGAAATTTTAATCTGCTACTCCACAAACGAATACATACTGGAGAGAAACCTTATCACTGTGGAATTTGTGGAAAATCATTTTCTGTTAATTCTCGTCTTGTAGATCACACACGTAGACACACGGGGGAAAGACCATATCGATGTGACATATGTGGCAAGTCTTTTATCAATAATTGTGATTTGAAAAAACACGAGCGAACACACACTGGGGGGAAATCTTTTGAAGGTGAAACATGAAAAATCCTTCTTTTGTTGCAAGTTAACTCTTTGGCATTCGAATCGGCCATATCCAGCCTAAATATTCAACCAGTTTTATGTTAAAACTGGCCAGATTTGGCCTCTCACTTATCTTACAATGTCTTTTTAAAACTAAGCAATCACAATGACAATGTCTCTTAGCTACATGGTTAATTCAAAACAATGTGAATAAATAAGTGTTATGCTTGACAGTAATCTGAATGCTAAATGGTTCAAATTTGTTAACTAAGAAATCCAAAGTGGAGAATATATATGAAATTATTCTTAGAAAAGTGGTTCCCAACTAGGGTCCTTATAAGAGTTTGTCGTTAAACTTTATCTGCAATAAATTGGTTATACTTCAATACACAAAATATTTTAACAATTTTTTCTTTTGCACAATTTCTAATTATATTTAATTATAGAAAGACTGCTAGCTGTCAGAATCATTAGCACACTGGGCAAAATGCTTTTAAGCATTTGGTCTGTCTTTACAATCTAAGTTCAAATTCTGCTGAGGTTGATTGTTTTTTTTTTGCCTTTCATCCTTTCAGGGTTGATAAAATAAGTACCAGTTGAGCACTGGGGTTGATGTAATCAACTAGCTCCCTTCCCTAAAATTGCTGGCCTTGTACCGAAATTTGAAAGTAATATCTAATTATAAAAATATAATGGGATTTTTTTAACCATCAAAGGGCTATGTGGATCCATCCAAGTAAAATAGGAATCAAAGGGGTTCATAGGTAAAAAATGGTTGAGGAACTCTGTCTTAGAATGCTCATCTTGTGGTTTACAAATGTGTGCACATCTGAGAAAAAAAAATCATTAAAATATCTGGGAAAACCTTGTTTGTGAATCATAAAATGGTAGTCAACAGTTGAATAGACATTGGACTAAAACTATATACAGTAATCCCTCGCCATATCGCAGTTCACCTATCATGCACTCAGTACATTGTGGTTCACCTATCGTGCACTCAGTACATCACAGTTCACCTATCGCACACTCAGTACATTGCAATTCACCTATCATGCACTCAGTACATCACAGTTCACTTATCGCGCACTCAATACATTGTGGTTCACCTATTGTGCACTCAGTGTATCACAGTTCACCTATTGCACACTCAGTACATTGCAGTTCACCTATCATGCACTCAGTACATCACAGTTCACCTATCGAGCACTCAGTACATCATGGTTCACCTATCGCACACTCAGTACATCACGGTTCACCTATCATGCACTCAGTACATCATGGTTCACCTATCACACACTGAGTACATCGCGGTTCACTTATTGCGCACTCAGTACATCGCAGTTCACTTATCGTGTGCTCAGTACATCGTGGTTCACTTATCGTGCACTCAGTACATCGTGGTTCACTTATTGTGCACTCAGTACATCATGGTCCACTTATCACGTGCTCAGTACATCGTAGATTTTTCTGGCTAATATATGTAAATTTATATCACAGACTCCAGTATATCACAGGTTTCTATGGCCAATAGGTATTTATATTTTTTTAGATTTTAATTATTTCTGTAGGAGGTTTTGGAGCATAACACCTGCGATAGCTAAGGGATTACTGTAAATGTTAAATGTGCGAGAAATCCTTCATTGTGAAATAAGTCAGTACATTAATCATGTAATCTGCAAATACACTCAGTAGAAAGACCTATTCATTGTTATTTGTCAATAAAATTTCTTTGAGACGGTCTTATTAATCATGGCTTGAAAAACAGGAACAGAAGCATTTAGCTGTGAAATCAGGTGCAAATTATTCTGAATTAAAAGCCATCTCTGTTAAACATGTACATGCATGCATGCACACACACACCATAATCATTTAACATTCATTTTCCTTGCTGGCACAGGCTTGACAGTTTCATACACATGCATGTATGTTTGCATGCATGTAAAGTGGGAATTTCCACCCAGCATATTTGAAGAATCGTCAGTATTGTCAAGTGTGATAGTTGACATGAAACCAATGGTAACATTCTGACCAGTTATATACTGTAACTAGTAATATACTGCTCAATGATGCATGTGTTTGTGTGTATTTATATATATATATATATATATGCAGGGTGATTGAGGAGTAACTCCCTTATTTTAAAATACTTATAAATTATGGATCTTTGTGATTTGACGGCCAACACTTGTTTTCTTAACGAAACACTTTCAAACTTGGGACACTGGTAGAATGTGTCATACAAAACAACTTTTTCTCTTAGCCTTCTTAACAAAAAATTGTACATGGCAAGTTATTTCATGTTAAAGTTGTCGTATTTCTGTAATTTCAACCAATCACTGACGTCTATTCAGCTGAATACAGTCAGCGCTCTTTCGTAAACAATCATTTTTGGCCGGTCATAAAAATGTTATTCCGTGTGACATATTTCATCCGGTTTAATCGTAATTTATACGCATATATTGTTTATATAATAAATTAC
>NC_068998.1:39350196-39356236 GCF_001194135.2 Octopus bimaculoides
GCTTTCCATGCTAGCATGGGTTGGACGATTTGGCTGAGGACTGGTGAACCAGATGGCTACACCAGGCTCCAATCTGATTTGGCAGTTTCTACAGCTGGATGCCCTTCTTAACGCCAACCACTCCGAGAGTGTAGTGGGTGCTTTTACGTGCCACCGGCACGAAGGCCAGTCAGGCGGTACTAGCAACGGCCATGCTCAAAATGGTGTATTTTACATGCCACCTGCACAGGAGCCAGTCCAGCGGCACTGGCAACGACCTCGCTCGAATGTCTTTTCACGTGCCACCGACACAAGTGCCAAGAGGATATTTCTATTTCATCAAGAAAAAAAATTTCTAAAACTTCCGATTAACAAAGCAAAATTCTTTTGTACATCGTATGGAAGGCCTATTATTTCAATCATGTAGAACCAAATCAAGGATCATTCAATAAAGATCATGTCCTGAAATAGGTGTTCAATATCCATAAAAACCCATTGCATCACCATTACCTAGTGGATTTTGAAGGGGATCTGTTAAACATTATTAAAAATATGAAGTTTAACACCACCCAATGGGAAACAATGAACACATGAAGTTGCACAGCCTAATTAAAAAAAAATTAAACAGTAATCTGGGATTCCTGAACACATTGACAAAACTGGTAACTTATATAATCTTGACTTTGACTCTTACAGAGCTCCTTTTAAATATGGAATGTTACACATACTATAAATGGACATTTATATCTAATCTGAATAGCATTAATTTGGAGGGTCAAAGACTTGTTAGTAAATTTAAGTTAGAACACATCACATAAACCTGATTTTGTGAATAATTCTGTGATTAAACTCATTTGCCTAAGTCACATATAGGATAAGTCAAAAAAACAATTGACTGTATTATGTGTGTGCTTATAAGTAAAATTGAACTAAACTTGTCAAATTTCAAAGCAATTGAATGGTTTAAGGCCATAGCAAAATAGAAAGCTTGCTAAATTTATACAAATAGTAACCTATTTATTACTCTTTTTTTACCATTACCCTCCTCGACTAGGCTCTTATTTTTACTATGAAAATTTTACAACCATCTAAGCATACAATATTAGTGGTTAGAAAAGTGATTATTGAATTCTCACGAATGTCCCAGTATTATCTGGATAATTCAGAGATTGCTCCCCCTCCTAATTAGGCACATACAAAAAGATGAAGCATAGTCATAAGAAGTTTAACCTTGGGAACAATTGTAACATTCCATACAACTGTGAGGGAACTCCTATAATAAACAACTAAACCAATATAAATTATGAAAGCAAAATTAAGGGAGTCATGTTCCTTCTTTTGAATTCAAAAGAAAAATATCTGCATTTGTTGACTAAATTCATCTGGGACCTCAAAGCAAGGACTATAGACTATTCTCTTTTGTGGAGAGTGGGCAGTTGCTGCAATTTGTGCTCTGTAAAAGCACTGGAAATTCTCAATTGTAAATACAATTTAATGAGTAAGCATGATGTGTTATTGAGTCATTGTTCACATATTTAATAAGACCTTAAAATTTCCATATAAAAATCCTTCATATATAGGTGCAGGAGTGGCTATGTGGTAAGAAGCTTGCTTTCCAACCACATGGTTCCAGGTTCAGTCTCACTGCATGGTACCTTGGGCAAGTGTCTTCTACTATAGCCTCGGGTCGACCATAGCCTTGTGAGTGGATTTGGTAGATGGAATGTGAAAGAAGCCCGTCGAATATATATATATATATATATGTATGTATTTGTGTGTTTGTGTTTGCCCCCTCCCCCCACCATCACTTGACAACTGATATTGGTGTGTTTACGTCCCTGTCACTTAACGGTTTGGCAAAAGAGACTGACAGAATAAGTTCTAGGCTTACAAAGAATAAGTCTTGGGGCCGATTTGTTTGTCTAAAGGCAGTGCTCCAGCATGGCCACAGTCAAATGACTGAAACAAATAAAAGAATATAACATAACTAAGTCTAATTAAGATTAATACCTGTGTTCTCTTATGGATTCTCCTACTCACTGCTTGAATGTTCTCTTATGTAACATATCAAGTACTTATTTCTTAAGTAATTTTTTAACTAATCCTTAACTGTTGCAGCTAATTTATTGCAATTTGATTTAACTGTAGTAAACCTAGTATTTTTGGAATGTACTATAGAAATAGGCAATAATTTATAATTTTCATATATGTTTATTATATACGCAGTAGAACCCTCATCCATACCCCATTTTTTCAGCATTTAATTACTTTCAAATTTCTTCTCTGTATTAATATAGCTGCACACTACCCTTCCACTGCTTATAGCAGTAAATTTCCTTTTTCTGTGTTAACATACTTTAAACATTGTTAACTTACTTTAAAACTTGATGACATTTTGACCCGTCAGGGGCTGTGACATTGACAAGTTTATATCATTGACAAGTATATATCAAAGAAACTAATTTGATGTCAGTCATTGGCAATCTCTATGAACTGTATTGTCCGAATGGAGAATTCTTGATGTTTATAACCCTGATACTATACAACTCTTCCTCCACCTCAGTATTTGCTTTTTGAAAACTCTGAAAATCTACCATAATAACTTTAAGATCTGATGAGAATAGTTGAGGACAAACTATTTAATTGATTGATTAATAAACTAATAATGCATACAAAGCAATGTATAGCAATGAAACAGTCTCTCTAGCCATTCAAAACGATTGTAATCTTGAATAAAGTTATGTAATGGCATCTTCATTTTTCAGTCTGATTGCCATTATACTCTGCAATAAGTGTACCAACCAATTAATTAGTGAATCTCTTTGAATCTACAGTTTGTATGGATTTAACCTCCATGGATTCTCATCTTCATTAGCCAGGTTTTTTGCATGGAGTGCTGACTGAGGTAATCACTTGCATTTCTTCAATTCCAACTTTCTATCACTCTCACACACATTTATTGTCTGTTTTACAAAGGGTTAGGCAGATACAGTTTGAAGCAGCATTTTGTTGCTGGATGCTTTTCCTGTCAACACTTAGCTGTTTTTCAAGTAAGGGCTTTTTTTTCATTTCACTGTACAAAGCAACTGTGCATTCAAGTATACATACATGTGTATGTCTCTCATATAATATATATATATATATATATATATATATATAATGTGTGTGTATTGCACAATGACTTCCATACAGTTACCATCTACCTGTTCCAATTAGAGGCATTGCTTAGCCCAAGGCTTATAGAAGATACCAGCTCTAGGTGCACACAGTGAGACTGATTCCTAAACTATTTCTTGTAAATGCAGTAATTATAGTGTGTGATTACATCTTGTTGGTGTGTGATTGTGATTAAGCCCCAAAAACTGTGAGATAATATGAATATTTCATGTCCATTGTGTAATGATGTAAGAAGGAATTTGAAGAGATGAGGAGGATTGGACAAAATTTTAGGTATCTTTAATTAGTAGTCATTATGTAATGAAACTTGTTATCAGGCATGGCAGTGTAATAAAAAGTTTGCTTCTGAACCGCGTGGTTCCAGGCTCAGTCCTACTGTATGGCACCTTGGACAAGTGTCTTTAGCTATAGCTTTGGGCCAACCAGTCTTGTGATTAGATTTGAGAGATGAAAAATAAAAGAAGCTCGTATGTATGTAAGTACATTATATATATTGTTTAACGTCTGCTTTCCATAGTGGCATGGGTTGGACAATTTGACCAGAGCTAACAAGCTGGGAGATGCACCAGAGTCCAGTCTAATTTGGCATCGTTTCTATGGCTGGATGCCCTTCCTATATATCTATATATACGAACATACAAACCTGTGAAAAAGGTGAATCCAGGAAGTCATGGGACAAGGTGGTGAAGTATGGTCTTTCAATGTTGAGTCTCGCAGAGAAGAGGACAAGTGATTGAGACCTTTGGTGATTTGCTGTGTTTGAGAAAACAAAGCTAAGTGAGATCGTAGTTGTGGTTGGTATTAGGATGGGCATCCAGCTGTAGAAACTAAGCCAAAACAGACTGGAGCCCAGTCCAGTTCTCCAGCTTACCAGCTCATCATGGGTAAAACGGTTGTCTTACCCATGCTAGCATGGAAAACAGACACTAAATGATGACATATATGATGGACTTTTTTCAGTTTCTATCTACCCAATCTACTCACATGGTTTTAGTTGATCCAAAGCGACATTAGGAGACATTTGACTAAGATACCATGCAATGAGACTGAACCTGCAACCATGCAGTTGGAAAGCAAACTTTGTAAACACACAGCCATGTCACCCACATGAAATACAATAGCCAACTTAGCATTAAACACCCAAACCCTTAACCTTTTTGATGTCAATCTGCCTGAAACTGCCCCTGGTTTTATGATATAAACATCCTGTTTAAGATAATCTAAATTAAAACCTTCCATCAAAATATATTCTGACCATCAGGTTAATTATGACGAAGTTATGTTACTAAATACTTTGTATTTCTGTAGATAAAAAGAAAATTAAATGTGAAGAGATCAAAGAAAAACATTTAAAAATAAAAAGAAGATCTGAAGATTCTCATATCTTATAAACAAGTACGTACACTTTTATACCCTTCGGTATATTGCTCAGGTACTCAATATATCTTTCTTACATACCCTTATACCCATCAGTATATCTTTCATATACCCCTATAACCATCAGTATCTCTGTCGGTGTAATATTTGTCTCAGTATATTTCTCACACCCTTATGTCTATATACTTATAATATTCTCTCAAGGTACCGCTCACATATCCCTTTACCCATCAGTATATCTTTCACAACTCCTGTACCCATTGGTACGTCACTCACATATGCCAGTACCCGTCAATAAAATAGTTTTCTCAGTAGACCACTGGTGATGGTGCTGTGTAAAAAGTAGCCAGTACACTCTGTAAAGTGATTGGTGTTAGCACATCCAGCCATAGAAATCAAATCAAAACAGACTATGGAACCTGGTGCTGCTCCTGACCTTGCCAGTTCCTGCCAAGCTGTACATCCCATCCCAGTATGGAAAACTGATGTTAAATGTTGATAGTGATGATGATCTCTCACATACCCCTATATCTATCACTATGATATCTTAGTTTATCAATCACATACCCCTGTTGTTGTTGCATTCCCTTGCTTACGACGTCGAGGGTTCCAGTTGATCCGATCAACGGAACAGCTTGCTCATGAAATTAACGTGCAAGTGGCTAAGCACTCCACAGACATGTGTACCCATAACGTAGTTCTCGGAGATATTCAGCGTGACACAGTGTGACAAGGCTGACCCTTTGAATTACAGGCACAACAGAAACAGGAAGTAAGAGTGAGAGAAAGTTGTGATGAAAGAGTACAGCAGGGTTTGCCACCATCCCCTGCCGGAGCCCCGTGGAGCTTTAGGTGTTTTCGCTCAATAAACATTCACAACGCCCGGTCTGGGAATCGAAACTGCGATCCTATGACCGCGAGTCCGCTTGCCCTAACCACTGGGCCATTGCGCCTCCACTACATACCCCTGTACCCATATGTATAAAACAACTTTTCTCAGTATATCCCTCACATACACTTATACTCATCACTCTTATATCTCTTATATACCCTTAACCCATTTGTATTTAAATTGACCATATCAGGCCCCAAAATTCTACCTGTTTTAAGTTCAAACCATCCAAATCCAGCCTTTCACACTTACCCTAAAATGACATTCTAAAAATATACAATCATATCATCAAAACCTTGTACTTATGGGAATCTTCTTCTTCTTGCCTTTAACCCTCCAACGCGGAGTATAGGCCACTTATAATTGAATT
The DNA here is from genome assembly GCF_001194135.2 of Octopus bimaculoides. Classification (NCBI taxonomy): domain Eukaryota; kingdom Metazoa; phylum Mollusca; class Cephalopoda; order Octopoda; family Octopodidae; genus Octopus; species Octopus bimaculoides. The sequence continues at coordinate 39,355,992 of NC_068998.1, forward strand.
CAATGTCGCATAATTTCTCGCTTCTGTACTTATACTCTGTCATGAATGTCCCCCTTTCTCTAGTTCCTTTTGTGTTGATCTATGCCACGAGTTCTTAGGCCTACCCCTCTTTCTATATCCATCCGGATTCCACTGTAAAGCACTTTTCGCTACATTTTGTGTGTCCTTTCTAATTGTGTTACCAATCCACTTCCACTTTTTCTTAAATATTTGCTCCCTAATCGAAACTTGATTTGTTCTTTGCC
>NC_068998.1:39358502-39364803 GCF_001194135.2 Octopus bimaculoides
GAGCATAATATATCACATAATAAATAAAAAGACCAAATTGATTAATAACAAAAGTTTTTATTGATTGCATTGTTCAATACAAGATACAAATGCGGATTTTGTGTTCTTAAAAAAAAATCTTAAATAGTATTTGTTTAATGTTCTCAGCATGGCTAATGAATGCTTTTTTTTTTTTAATATAAACTTATTTACATGTGTGTGTATGTATGTTTATATATAACAAATACATCATGCAAGATTCATACTAGCCATTTACAACACACATTTATTGTTACATTATTTTTTTTTTATCTTGTATAATAGTAGAATATCAGAAAATTTCATCATTCCTCTACAGCCTGACTACTGACATACTTTCAGAGATACAATGATACTGTACCAGTGATTAGTTTGTAGATCCATGATGCAATATTTTGACACTTTATCATATACAATATTATCACAAAATACTTATTTACTACAAAGTATATGTATAGATTTTAATCAAAACTACAGGGTCTCCCAAAAGTCACTATACACTTTCTTTTTTCTATTTTGTTTCAGGTATCATTCAGAGACGTGAGACGATCAGTATTTGACACCTTAGACTTTGCAGTTTCTGTAAGTGTATCATTCCCTTACCCATGGCACACCATACCACCAGCTTTGGAGAGTCTTGTTCATATTTTAGAATTTCTGCTGGTTTTGATTTTCCCCAAATCCGACAACTGTGTCAGTTTACCTGACCAGAGAGATGAAAGATAGACTCATCGTTGAACCATAAGTTTTCCAAGAACTGAGAATCATTTTGGTAATGGTAGAGGAGTGATTCACACATTTCCACATGGGCATCATAATCTTCCACTTGAAGCCTTTGAATAACCTGATGTTGGTACAGGTAGAGCTTTATCACTCTCCAAAGCATCCGCTGAGTAAAGCTTTTGTTAATGCTAAGTTCCAGTGCAGCCCTCTGGCTTTTCAGAAACGCCTGCTTAAGGAGTTTGGTGTTTTCATCAATGGTGGTAATAGCAGGCCATCTGCTGTGTGGTTTGTCAAGAACAGATCCTCTTTCGAGAAACTTGCTATGGATAGCATAAATTGTGCTATCCGTTGGAGCAGTGTGATGGCCATAAACCTTCTCAAACTTGCGATGAATTGCAGTAGGGGACTGAAAAACTTCTTGCCAGGCAGCAATTTTGCAACACTGCTCTAACGTCAATTGGTGAGCCATGGGCAAGGGAATGATACACTTACAAAAACTGCAAAGTCTAAGGTGTCAAATGCTGATGGCCTCATGTCTCTCTGAATGATACTTGAAACAAAATAGAAAAAAGAAAGAATACAGGGACTTTTAGGATACCTTGTATATGTGACAGACAGATGTAAACACCTGATCTTGATACATCTTCAGGAACAGAAAGAAAAAGAGATAAACTAGATCAGTTTCAGTTAAGTGTTGACATTTCATCAGCAACTGAGTATCTTCTAATTATCTTCAAAGACATGCTTAAGTAAATCATATACACTGATTTGCATATTATTATGCATTTGGCAGCTAGTTTGATTAATAAGTTATTGGTGTGCAATTACAACATTTTGTTTCAATGCAATTAAGTACTTCAGAACGTAGATTTTAGCCAATGCTATATGTAATAAATATTAATACCTTGTTTTTATACAGAATATATTTATGGTAACAGGAGGGGCACCAAGCCACAGAGAACCTGCCTTCACTGAATTCTATCTGACCCATGCAAGCATGGAAAAGTGACTGTTAAAATGATGATGATGTGATTTAATCAACTGACTGGGTAAGTGTGCAAGACAGTGTTTATAAAGTAAACTATTATCAAAGGCCTAAGTACTACACTAGCAACATAAGATAAATCAAAGGTGAATGTAAAAAGCATGTGTGTTCTTAAATGGCTGACATGACTCTTCTACAATGTTACTGTTTCAGTTTCAATACACAATCTCAGGTCGAAGCATGCTACCATCACAGGATTTCTTAAACCTAACACGTTTTAAGCTCTTGAGAAAGCCCTAAACTGTAAAGCTATCATATGGACATTATAAATAAGGGGACTTGTATTTCTGAAGCAACGTCAGCAGAGATACTGCTCCACTAGCCAAAAGATTACCAATTCATGTCCCACCATTTGTTCAGCAAGTAAGACACTCACTACTCAACAGCTCAGTCCACCTAACAGTAAATTGGTATCATGGGGAGGTACACTGTAAGCAGCAGGACCACTATAATTTCTCATTTTTGTTTTTAATGTCTTGTTTAGTCACAAGAAAAAGACTGTGTGTCCACAATTAATACGGGCCTTCTGATAGTGTCGTATCCAAAGAAGAGGTGCCCTTCAAATTTACTCAATGCCATTGAAAGTGGTGTCATCTTCACTCCTCTGAAGCACTTTCTGGCATCAAAGAGGGTTAAAATATATTTAATAAAAAAATTATAAATAAAAATCTATTCTGAAGTGTGTAGGTAGATAATATTGGAAAGAAGATAATTAGCAAAAACATGCAATATTTTTGAGTGAGAAATATAGAGAAAGTGAAGGGTTTGAATGACAAAGACTTATTAAAAAATAAACCATTTGCAAGAATAAAATATAGATTTGTATAGAAAATAGATATATTTAAGGCATTTAGACTAATTCTAGATGTCTAATTAAAAAAAAAAAAAACGATTTATAAATAAAGTGAAGCAGGATAAGTTGAGATCAGAGATAAGAATTTCAAAATTTTTTCTTATAATATTTCAATTTGAAATTCAAAATCAGTAAAACTGAAATGTCATTTTTTAAAACCCCCCAAAAAAATTTCATATTTTAATTGAAATTCAAACTGAAAATTTTTTATTTTCAAAATTCCAGTTTTCTTTTTTGGGGGTAGTTTCTTTTTTTTCAGTATATTTCTATTTAAGTAAAAAGAAAAAGGATTTAATCCATTGCAATTTTAACCCTTTTGTTACTAACTGAAATGCATTGCCTTTGTTTCAATTTTGAAAATAATGAAAATTTTAATAAAATGATTTTGTTAGTATCAAGGGTGTTTGGAACATAAATTAACAGGAAGTTTGTATCATAGGACCCAGGATGGTCTCAGATGGGTTGGTATCAAAAGGGTTAATTTATGAAAATATTTCAGTTTTATGAATTTGTAATGTCAAACTAGAAAGTCTATAGGAAAAGAAATTTGAATATTGAAACCCTTATCTCTGTCTTAGATATTTACTAGAAACAGTCTCTGAAAACCTGTTTTTTTTTTTCTTTTCTACTCTCCATTGTTGCATTTAGGTAGGGGTTTATTTTTAAGGCTTAGTGAAGTGGGGGGAAAAAAGGCAATATCCATCACCCATTTATTTATCAGGGCCTCTGAGACTGGTAGATATGAGCTTCAGAATACAACACTCACATATCCCAGTCATGGTTTGAACTCATCACCTCTAAGTCAGTAAGTAGTTCAGTTCTATAACCATCTAGCCACTGGATGATACTGACCTCTCTATACACAAATGCTTCACTCACTAAACAACAAAGAAAATAAACTGTCACAATAGTAAAGAACAATAGACATATGCTCATTAATTTATATTCTATTATTCTATAAACAGTTTCAACCAGAAGTTATAACCATACTGGGGCACTGTCTGTTCAGTTTTTGTTTCCCCTCCCCACTCCTTGGTGACAGATGAGTTAATGAAATTCTTACAACAAATGGAGAATAAGGCTACAGATTGTTTGCAGACTGTTCTAGAGAATAGATTGGAAAGAGAGAAAGAGAAAGAGGCACTGAAGCAAGACTATTAGTTCCTATGGTGGCCAGGTTATTTTTTGGTGTGTTCATCATAGGCCTTCTTCAATCGGCGTTTCATTTCACCAGGAAATTTCTCAAAACATGTCTTGCAGACAGGTTTCATGTCAAATTCAAAGAATTTGGTTCTGTCAAAATAGAAGAAAACAAAACAGGTTATCATTTTTTAAAAGCAAAAGAAGTAATAATAATAATAATAGTTTCAGGGCTAGCAATTTCAGGGAAGGGTAAGTTGATTATATTGACCCCAGTGTTCAACTGGTACTTATTTTATCAACCCCAAAAGGGTGAAAGGCAGATTTTGAACTCGGAATGTAAAGATGCTAAGCTTTTCACCCGGTATGCTAATGATTCTGCCAGGTCACCAATTTAATACTATCCTGTAATTCTCATTCTATCACAGCCTCTGATTTGTGTTCATATCACTTTCCTGTTGTTTTGAAGCTTTACACTCAGCTAACATTTTAACGCATTCTTATCTACATTGTCACACCTGCGCTTATACTCTTTTGGAGCTAGTTTGCTGCATTCACTCAAGAGATGATTGATACTTTCACCACCTTTCCTGCAGATTCTACATTTTCTGTCTGACTGAGTTTTGTCAATCTTTGCCTTTATCAGATTTGTCCTAATGGCTTGTTCCTAAGCGGCTATAATTAGCGTTTCAGTCTCGCATTTTAGGTTTCCATCTGACAGCTTATTATTATTACTCAGAAGCTGATTTAATTAGAAGCACTATTATCCTGAGGTTCAGTGACAACAAGTCAAGAATTCTTCTTAGAATTCTTGCTGAATACAGGATGATAATACATGTCTCTATTCCAATGATATTCAGCCTCTTGGGCAGTATATTATTACTGGTTTTGTTGTTATTTTTATATAAGTGCAGGCATAGTTACTTCTCAAGCAGATGGTTTGAATTCAGTCCTACTGCATGGCACCTAAAATGAGTGTCTTCTACCATAGCTCTGAGCTTATCAAAGCTTTGTGAATGGATTTGATAGGCAGAAATTGAAAGAAGCCTGTTGTGTGTGTGTGTGTATAAATATGTATGTATCTATGTAGGGTTGTCTTCTTGTCTTCACACAGTATACTTGAAAATGAAAATAACTGCAGCAACTGCAACACCATCAAGGATACACATTCAAGCACACACATGTACATACACACCCAAGCACACATGTAAGTAAATACACACACTATAAAATAGTTTACTTACTTCTGGCTCATCTTCCTGTCACAGACAGAACAAGCAAAATGGTTAACGCACCAGGCTTTGTTAAAGGCAGTAAAGGCTGCAATAGAAACCAAACACATGTGATTTATTACACTGATTTGAGACTAAACAACAATGACATCAATATAACCATCCAAAAAGAAAATCATTCAACTGGCAGGAAATAACAGCTGGATCTCACCTCAAATCACAGCCATTTTAAAGAAGCAAATACAAAAAATTTTGTATTATGTAGTTTAACCTTTTAACATTCACATTACATTGTCAAATGTAATATTTATTTATTCACACTGTTTTGAATTAATCATACACTATCTTGTAGCTTTGAGATTTTGATGATGCATTTGTTTCCTTTTTGCATGGCATTGCAGGGTAGCTGTGAGAGCCCTGATCTGGTTAGTTTGAACACAAAACAGAATATCTGGGCTTAATAAGGCCAGTTTGAATGCTAAAGGGTTAAGAAAAGAACAGCCAACTGATACAGGTACTGAATAGACAAGAATAGCGTCTTAACTCTGTTCCTTGTTTCATTTGTGTATAGTTACTGTTGACTCATAATTTTTAATAAATCCTTTAATTATGGAATTAAATTTCATCGTTATTCTAGTAATAATGTTTAAAATCTACTAAAAAGCAGAATTGGTATTTTCTGCAAATCATTTTGTCTCAATAAACTTAACATATCTCAACAAAAAGCAGTTTCAAACATGACATTCCTCAAGAAAAAATAAATTAGTATATAAAACTGCTTTCCACAGTTAAGGGTCAAGAAATTTTGCATTGATATATCTAATTTCTGCAGTAAAAGGGTTGAGAAGTTTGCTTCCTAGCCACATAGTTTCAGGTTCAGTCTCATGGCATGGTACCTTGTGCAAATGTCTTCTACAATAGCCCTGGGTTGACCAAAGCCTAGTGAATGGATTTGGTAAATAAAAATCGACTGTTTTATTATATATCATCATTGTTTTAAACATCCACTTCTCCATTCTTGCCTAAGTTGGATAAAGTTTATTGAGGTAGATTTTCTATTGCTGGATGCCCATCCTGTCACCAACCCTCACCTGTTTCCAAGCAAGGTAATAATTTTTCATGGCCAGACATAGTCTTGCAGCACATTTGAAAGAATGACACAATTTGTATGATAGTAACAATCATTTACATTTTTACATGATATCATGACAAACTCTCTCTTACACACACAGATATATAGATTTATTTATATATATATATCATCATCATCGTTTAACATCCGCTTTCCAT
>NC_068998.1:39364903-39374061 GCF_001194135.2 Octopus bimaculoides
TATATATGACAGGATTCTTCCAGTTTCTGTCTACTAAATCTACTCACAAAGATTTGATTGGCCTGAGGTAAGAGAAGAAGACACAGCCAAGGTGCTACACAGCAGGAATGAACCTAAAACCATGTGGTCAGGAAGCAAATTTCTTGACCATGTAGCCATGTCTGCACCTAGTCATACCTGGTGAGTATGTATATGTGTGTGTGTGAAGTTTTGTTTTGACATCAAGTGAAAGATGTAAAGGAGTGTCCAATCTTCCATGCAAAAATACCTAACCAAAGGGAAATATTATCTTACTTGAAATCAGATGTGTGTTGGCAACAGGAAGGGCATCCGGCTATGAATTCTACATGACCCATGCAAACATGGAAAAGTGGATGTTAGCTTTTAATTTTTACTTGTTTCAGTCATTGGACTGTGACCATGAAGGGGCACCATTTTCGAATTTTTCAGTTGAACAAATTGACCACAGTACTTAAGATGATGATTAAATATACTTAACCTTGTGGAAATTTAGACAAAGAGCTTACAATCATCATTTTCCACACTTGAATGGGTCAGACGTTATTTCGTTGAGTGGATTTTTTACAGCTTGTTGCCCATCCTATCACTAACTTTCATCCGTTTCCAAATAAGGTAATATTTTCCCATGACCAGACATGTGTTCACAGAGAATTGGGAATGAAGAACATTTGCATGACATTGACACTTGCTCACAACTATCATGTGATGTCAAGGCAAGGAAACAGTAATAAACATACACACATGATGGGCTTCTTTCAGTTTTAATCAACCAAATCTACTCTCAAGACTTCAGCCAGCCTGGGGATATAGCAGAAGATACTTGCCCAAAGTGAAATGCAGTGGGAATAAACCAAGGGGTTGAGAAACAATCTCCTTACCACACGGAAACACTTGCACCTGTTTATACTACATATTTCATTCCTCCATATGTAGGTAAAATAGGATTGATCATCTGTCCAAGGAGAGGTTATAAACTTATGGCTACAGTGTATACAAACCCAGCTAAACTGGTCTATCTAATTTGCATAACAGTGCATGACACACCAAAAATGTGAGTGGATTAATTAATTAATTCATTTATTATGTTCTGTATTGAAGCACAATCTACTTACCGTCTCCAGCTACAATATTGTTACAAACGAAGCAAATATTTCCAAATAGCTGCAAAAGAAAATAATAATGTTATTAATTATAATAATCATGAGGACGATCCTTTCTACTTCAGGCACAAGGCCTGAAATTTTGGGGGAAGGGGGTAAGTCAATTATAGCAATCCTAGTGCTCAACTGGTATGTATTTTATTGACCTTGAAAGAATAAAAGGCAAAGTTGACTTTGATGTCATTTGAACTTAGAACAAAAAGAACTGGAAGAAATATCACTAAGCATTTTGTCCTGTGTGCACTGATTTTGGAATGAGACCAGTGATTTTGAAGAGAGAGAGGCTTAGTTGGACCTCAGTATTTAACTGGTACTTACTTTTAATCACTCTGAAAAGATGAAAGGTACAATTGACCTCGGCATTATTTGAACTTAGAGCAGAGAGAACTAGGACAAATATGTATACTGTAACAACTTTATATGCCTCTATATATATACCTCTAGTTATCCGACCATAAGTTTGCTGGATGAGGGCTAACCTGGGACTAAACAACAACAAGTACACCTACCTGATGATAATGTATCTCACAGTAAGCCATATTCTTCTTCTCATAATATCTGGTGCCCAAAAATGGTTTCTCACACTTCGCACAGACAAAGTGCTGTAAAGTAAAACAGAAAAGGAATTAAGTCACTAATTTTAATAGCAGCAGCAGCAGTATCAGAATCAGTAGTAATAGTAGTAGGCTCAGTCCAGTATTATTACCACAGTACATTACTACAGTTTTAATCACCTTCAGTCATCATCAGTCACCATCAATCATCATCAACTATCATACTTCCCCCCACTGTTTTAATGTCCACTTTTCCATGATGTTTGCATGGGTCAGATGGAATTTGTTGAAGATTTTCTAGAGCCATATTTCCTTCATGGCCAGACATGTTTTTATGTAATATTGGAAACAAATGGTACAGCATGTTTAATAGTGACACTCATTTACAATTGTTGCTGAAAGACACACACGCACACAATAAGTAGTATAGAATATTGGTTTCAAATTTTGGCACAAGGATAGCAATTTTCGGGGGAGGGGATAAGTCAAATACATTGACCCCAGTGTTCAACTGATACTTATTTTAATCAACCCTGAAAGGATGAAAGGCAAAGTCGACCACAGCAGAATTCGAACTCAGAACATAAAGACAGACAAAATACCACTAAGCATTTTGCCCGAAGTGCTAACGATTCTGCCAGCTCACAGCCTTTAGAATATTAATATTATTACTGCAGTATATTAGTACAATTTAGTACTACGGTATTTGTAACATGTCATTGAGTCAACTTAGAGGAGATGGCAGGTAGGATGAGGGTGTGAGCTGGAGAGGGTGATGTGGAATGAGGGATGAGCTGGTAAGAGAATTAGATGGTAGGGGAGTGAGATGGCAGGGGTGGTGCAATAGTGGGGGTGAAGTGACTCGAACAAAGAACAAAATAAAACCAACAACCGATTCTACTAACCTCAACATGCCAGTATTTACCTAAAGCATTTATAACTCTCTCTTCTATTGGTCGTCTGAAATAAAGAGAAAAAGGTTTATAATGATGATGATGATGACAACGTTGATGATAATGATGATGACAATGACGATTACGATGATGAAACAATGATTATGATGATGATGATGACAATGATGATTATGATGATGATGACAATGACAGCAATTACAATGACGACAATACTGATGGCAATGGCCATAATTACAATGACACCAATGAAAACGATGTTGGTGAAAACAATGTTATGTCAGTGATAATAGTGATTTTGTTTAAGCGATGATAATGAATATTATGATGATGATAAATATGAAGGTTATAATGATATTTAATGAGCATGAATAAAATGGTGATGACGATAATGATGCTGTTGAAATGATCTACCTGCAGGCTCCACAGATTGGTATTCCCATCTTGTCATAACACCGCAGACAGTAGAGCTCACCATTCTTCTCTCGTGCATCAGCAGTTAGTTCAACACTGAAAAAAAAAGCAAAAATAAATTAATTATAACAAAGATCCTAATCTAAAAGGCCCCTGGTTCAATGTCAGGTTTTGTCGATTAAATAAATTTTTGTGAGAAACAGAATAACAGAATTGAGTTACGTCCCCTTACATTCCGAGTCATTATCAATTCGCGGAACATGAGATGTAACATTTAGACGCTTCCTTGTTGGTTTGACAATAAGTAATTAATTAATTGATTTAAATTCACAATATCTTTTTAGCTCAACATACAAATTTCAGTTCCCAGTGTAAGCATGGCTTTTATGTTAAGAAGTTCACTTCTCAACCATATAGTTTCAGGTGCATTCTCACTCTATGGCACAAAGAGAAAGTGTCTTCTATTATAGCCTTAGGCTGATCAAAGCTTTGTGAGTGTATTAGGTAACTGGAAACTGAAAATATCCCATCATCATTTAACGCCCATCTTCCCTACTGAAATTTTTTGGGAAAGAATTAGTCGATTACATCGACCCAAGTACTCAACTGGTACTTATATTTAATAACCCCAAAAGGAGGAAAGGCAAATTGACCTCTGCAGAATTTGAACTCAGAATGTGAAGATGGATGAAATGTCACTAAGCATTTTGTCCGGCATGCAAATGATTTTGCCATTTCACCTCCATGGATTGGATGGTTTAACAGGATCCAATGGGCCCAAGGACTGCATTGTGCTCTAGTGTCTGCTCTGGCATGATTTCTATGGCTGGAATGTCCTCCTTTATGCCAAACACTTCACAACGTGTACTGGATGCTTTCCGTTGTGGCATTTGCACTGGTGGGGTTGCCAAGCAACTTGCAAGACAAAGAAAAAAACCATTGACTGAAAGTAAAACAGAGTCGGGTGCAAGTTGTCTTATTTTTATGTGAAAAATAGAATAGCAGAATTGAGTTACGTCCCCTTACATTCCAAGACCTTATCAATTAGTGGAGTCAGGTGCAAGTTGTCTTGTGCTCTTTATAGAGGAACACAAGCACAAATTGTTAGTGGGAGAGGAATAAGCAACTGAAATGATCACACTCCATTACTGGTACATGTTTCACCAAACCCAGAAAGCTGAAAGACGAAAGTCAGCCTCAGTAGAATAGGAATGTAGGGTATAAAGGAACATACCTAAATACCCCAGTAGGGTTTACATACTCTTTTACTTGTTTCAGTCATTTGACTGTGGCCATGCTGGAGCACCGCCTTTAGTCGAGCAAATCGACCCCAGGACTTCTTTGTAAGCCTAGTACTTATTCTATTGGTCGCTTTTGCCGAACCACTAAATGACGGGGACCTAAACACACCAGCATCGGTTGTCAAGCGATGTTGGGGGGCCAAACACAGACACACGCACATACAAATATATATATATATACATATATACGACGGACTTCTTTCAGGTTCCGTCTACCAAATCCACTCACAAGGCTTTGGTCGGCCCGAGGCTATAGTAGAAGACACTTGCCCAAGGTGCCACGCGGTGGGACTGAACCCAGAACCATGTGGTTGGTAAGCAAGCTACTTACCAAACAGCCACTCCTACACGAACAAAACTGATTTAATTTTAAATTGTCTGCTCCTGTTTAAACTTTAAAACTCACTCAAGGCCTAGACTGCCCAACATATTTCTCTATATGTAGATTTAAACTCTAGAACAGTCGTGGGCAAAGTGCAACCTCATGACTTCTGTATGACGTGCCTAATGAAAAATTACTTTGAATCTTCTTTAGTAGTGAGGTCTGCCTGACGATGAGCCATGTCTCATGCAGCCTACTTCTTGAAAAAAGTTTGTCCACGCCTGCTCTAGAATGAAACAAAGGTAATTAAAGTCACTTACCCACAACTCTTGCAGTTGAAATGGTATGGATGGTAGGCTTCTTCCTTGAACTTGATGTGGCCTTCCTCAATAATAGAGCTGAAATTTTAAAGTAAGAAATAATTTTCAACTTCGTTTCTGAGAAAAGGCATTAAAAAGCTTGCAAAGAGCAACAAGAACCTTAACAAAACAAAAAACAAACAAACAAGTGATTAGTAAGTTGGGACATTTAACCAACTGACTAATAAAGAAGTGGAATTGAACTAGTGCATGTGTTAATATTGGCATAATGACTCTCCCTAGACACAACAAAATAATTTTCAGAAGGTTAGGAATTGATTACCACTGCTACCAACAGTTGCCGTCACCACCACCACCAATACACTACCACTGACAGTTCCAGTTTAATAAGAAGAGTGAACAACAATGACTTATCTTAGAAATGTTAATAGAAACAGTAGTTGTACTTACTGGCATTTATGGCAGATGTATTTTCCAAGACCTTTGGCTTTTTCTCTAGCATGGCAATCACGACACAGAGCTCTGAGGAAGAATCGAAATAATACAGTATTAATGATATATCATTTGTAAGACATAAGAACAATTTTTGAAAATGTGAGACATAAAAGAATGAAATAATTGCTGTATATTAAGTATACTTCAACCCTTTTATTATCATATTTACATTGAAATACACTGTCTTTGTTTCAATTAACTTAGTAAAATAACCTTTTCATTATTAAGTTAGTGTTTGGAACATAAACTAACATCAACTTCTGATGGAAGGTTTTAATTTAGATAACTTTAAAACAAAGAAATTTGCATCACAGAAGCAGGGGTAGTCTCAGGCAGGTTGGTATCAAAAGAGTTAACTTGATAATAGAATTGTTGGAACAAAGCCACAGCATACAAGCTTCTATCATGGCCTTAGCCATGTAGTTGTAAACAAGTGTGAATTTCTCTGTTGTAAAGTGCAGAAGCACAATGTAATTTATAATTATGAATATTGTGGACACTCTAGATTTTTCTGGTTAGCGTCATAACAGGTTGAGGGTACATCTGGGCGGGTTGTTGGTTTTCCACAGAATAATTGGAGGATAGGGCTGCCATCATGGGTGATGAGCTGATGTGCTGTGGGTCACTGTTAGTCTGGAACCCTCTCAGGAGACTGGTCCATCTAGGGTGGCTCTACCAGGAGCAAAGCTCCAGGCGGTAATGCTCTGTTGGATGTATGATAAACACAAGCCCCCTCACTACGACAAGGGGCTGGCATAGGACTGCCTGTGATGCAGAGCACTGATGGACCTGGTCAACTCTATGCATGATAGCATCTCTGGGACCACTAACCTGGGATGACCCCAGCCCCATCAAACGAGCATGAGTAAGCAAGCAATACTGTGGAGGAATATGATTTCTATTATCAGTACTTGCTGTAAAATATCCTGCAATTTTTTCACCAAAATCAAGATTAAAATTAGAGATGTGTATAAGACAAGATTTTAAGAAAAAATATAAAACAATGTAATAAAGCTTTATTATTTTTAAATGAATATAATAATATCATAATTTTATGGTTCTGTGGTTAAGAAGTTTGCTTCCCAACCATGTGCTTTCATGTTCAGGCCAACTGCATGGCAATGTGAGTAAGTGTCTTCCGAGACTGCTGAGATTAATGCTGTTAATGTTCTGCTTAAATTTGTTGCAAGATGCATCTGCAGCAAAGAAATGAGCAGGGAGGAGATTCCAGAGCGCCAACACTTTTGGCCCTGCTAAGCAGGAAGTTCAAGAGGTAGTGTTGCCATATTTCTGCTAAAATACATTACCTTTAAGTCAATTAATTTTCAAAATAACAAAGAATTTAGTAAAATAACTTTGTCATTATTAAACTGTTGTTTGAATCATAAATTAAAATTAAACTTTGGATCAAAGGTTTTAATTCAGATAACTTCAGCCCTTTTGTTACCAGATCAAGTCAGGTATGGGGGTATGCGCCATTGCAGCATGTCAATGCATCCACCATTTTTCAGCATCTGCTTTGGTTATCCGGGGCAACCCTCTGAGCAGTGTTGTAGTCAGTTCCCATCTCTGTGAAATACTTCCTCACTGCCATAACTACGAGGTATGTGGACAGCCAACGTGTGTCATCACCCTAGATGGATTCTCATAGAAGAGAACACAGTATGCAGCAGCCATCTCAGAAAATCAAGCAGCATGACCAAACATTCTAAGCTGACGCTTACAAACCCACGTGAAGCTATCCTCAGTTCTAAGATACAAACTTCCTAACCCTTTTGTTACCAATTTCTGTTAAAATACACTGCTTCATACACTCAAGAAGACCTGTACTCCACAAAAGCATCCAGCACACTCTGTGAAGTGGTTGATGTTAGGAAGGATATCCAGCTGTAGAAATTGTGTCAAATCAGACTGGAATCTGATGCAGCTCCCCAGCTTGCTAGCATGGACAACAGAGTTAAATGATGATGATGATGTTGCATTTATTTATGTATAAACTGAAATTTTGATGGAAGGCTTTAATACATCATTGTCTGTTTTCCATGCTGGCATGGATTGGGGCTTGACAGGAACTGGCAAAGCCAGGAGCTGCACCAGGTTCCATAGTCTGTTTTGGCTTGGTTTCTATGGCTGGATGGCCTTCCTAATACCAACCACTTTACAGAATGTATTGGGTGCTTCTTACGTGGCGCCATCACTAGTGCTTTTTACATGGCATCTTGGTTTAAGGATCTTGATTCTGTTGTGGTGGGCAGGTCTTCACAAGTACAACACAATGTGCCATATATCTTCTCTCCTCTGTCATCTCCTTTGTAAGGTTCAGCATTTTGAGATTGACCTTTAGATCACATTAAATCAGGAAGTTTGCATCATAGAACATGAGGTGGAGTCAGGTAGGTTGGTATAAAAAGGGTTAAACCATTGCCTAGTTTAACATCTACCACATTGCCATTGGGTACTTTTGTAACAAGCATTTTGGCTAGGTCTCCAGTTTGAGGATAACCTGCTCTCTTCCTTTCATCAGTTTCAGGAGCTTTGAAAAAAAAGTAAATAAAGGGCCACAAGCAAATTCCTTATTTCCTTCATGAAATAGGTAAAAAAAAAACAAAAAAACTTAGACCGCAAATTAGACCGTCTTGACCCTAGATACAAAGCAGTGCATGTAACAAGCTATTACTATTTTGTATCTACATCAAATCTCCTTTGTTTATAGTTCGCTGCCTGACAGTCTATTGAACTTGGCTATCTCTCCACTTTCAGATATACTAAAATGATCTAAAATTTCTGACATGGAAACTTCTCACTCCACAAGGTAAAAACCCAATAACACTGGAAAAAAATGTTCATTTTTTTTTCTGTCTTTGGTTAGTAAGTGTTATTTCCTATTTGCTTTTATTAAAAAATCAGAGGAAATGACTACTATTCCCTTCAAACTTTGCTTTTGTAACTAGTACATCAATGTTTTGAAACTGACCTATTTTCCATTACATTTCAGCAGAGTTGCTGAAGCAGAAATATTGTTATAGCAAATGTTCTGCTCAATACCGCAGATTTGCTTCTTGAGCATGTCCCTTAGTGGTTGACAATATGTGCATCTCTGATCATGAGCAGGAACATTAGGGGAGCATTATAGCCATGTGTTGAGAGAGATTCTTTGGGATTTCAATAAATATTGTAACAAAAGCAAAGTTTGAAGGAAATATTAACCATTTTTCATACTTTCTAGGGGTAAACAAATAGGAAATAACAGTTGCTAACCAAGGACAAAAACTGTGCTACATAGTGTAATGAATTGAAAATTAGTCATGTGATTAAATGATTAAAGCTACATGCCAGTGTTTAAAAGCACCACCTTACCTTCCTGCAAGTTTCATGAAACCTGTATCAGCAAGAGGTCCAGTACACAGTTCACAACGGAAACATTCAGGGTGCCAACTGTTATTCATAGCCTTTATCACACGGCCGATAATGAATTCACCTAGGAAAATGAGAAAATTGGAAAATAGAATTACAAAGAGATATTGTATAGAGTTACAGAAAGATATATTATCATATTGGAGAAAACCCACCATTACAGTGAAGAAACTATGATTTCATGTGTGTATGTGCATGTGAGCGCATATGTGTGTGAGAGAGAGAGAGAGAGAGAGAGAGAGAGAG
>NC_068998.1:39374074-39377294 GCF_001194135.2 Octopus bimaculoides
GGGGGGGGGGTGCATAGCATCATTATCATTACAACTTTAACATTCACTTTTTTATGCTTGTGTGGAATTCAGATAGAATTCACTGAGGTAGATTTTTTTACAGCTGGATGCCCTTCTCACTAATTTCACAAGGTAATATTTCCCCATGGCCAGACATGTTTTTACAAAAGACTTGAAATAAACATCACTTGTTGATGAGATACTTATTTACAACCATCACATGACCCCATGACAGGGACCATTGCTGACATGTAATATCAGCAATGTCTGTTCAAGAGTTTGAAGTTAAGTGTGGCTTGCACAACACCACAACAACTCTCATTAGCAATACCAAGAAGCCCGGAGACAAGCAAAGTGCAAGAAATTCATCTCAGTAAATCAATGAGTTTTATATACAAGTTAGCTTTCTCCTTGATAGATGCCTTAACAAAGACCAGGGGTCCCTAATTTCCAGTGGGCGTCCTGCTCCCTCTTTGTGTGTCATGCTTGTCTGGCCACTTTTAAACTTCTCGATCCATTCAGACACACTTATACGCAGTAGTGCTCTGTCCCCATATTGTGCTAAAGGCCTCCGACGAATTTCAGCACCTGACACACCTTTCCACCAGAGAAATTAGATCACTGCTCTTTGTTCTTCTTTGGTGCAAATTGCCAGTGGAGTGGCCATGCTTACACTGTAAAACCAGACAGAAAAATGGCGTAACCGGGCTCAAACTTCCATCATGTGACCACAACGGTACCAACTATAAGCACACACAGAAGGCAGTGTGACAATAATAAAGATATGTTATGGCAAAAGTGCAGATAATTTTTGACTACCCCTTGTATACATATATACATACATACAATAGGTTTGTTACAGTTTCCTTCTTTCAAATTCACTCGCAAGGTTTTGCTTGGCCCAGAGCTGTAGTAGAAGACACTTGCCAGACTTGTGTAAGGTGTCATGCAAGAGGACTAAACCCAAAACCACATTGTTGGGAAGCAAGTTTCTTAACAACACAGCTACTCCTGCACACACACACACACACACACAGAGGTATTCCAGATACAACCATCCCATCGTTTTCGTTTCCCAATAATCATGTTGATTAGGATCACATTATTCAACATGTACTGTTTTCTTTTCTCTTTTTTGTTATTTAAACTATAACAGTGTGATTTTGAAGGAGATTTAGCTGCAGTTTCTAGCAAACTGAGCAATCATGTAGATACTCCATCATTGGTTGTTCAATCAAATGCAAAACTGGATAGTAGGAGAGATAAGATTTTATAAATAACAAAAAATTAAAACAGAAAAAGAAAGCAAAAAGGTATGCCAGATGAGACCCAAATTATTTGCTGGCAACAAATTATCAGCTGTGATTTCAAGTCTCACTTGATGTGTGCCTTCAATTCTATTTATATTCTATTTATCCGATATCAGCATTTAAATTTCATGTGTACAGTACATTTTATCACATATCTTTTATTTGTTTCAATCAATGGATTGTAGCTATGCTGAGATATAGTTTTGAAGGGTTTTAGACGAGCAAATCAACTCCAGAACTTATCTTCTTTTATCTTTCACTTGTTTCAGTTATTAGACTGTTGTTATGCTGGGGCACCACCTTGAAGAATTTTTAGTCAAATGTATCAACTCCAGGACTTATTTTCCAGATGTCTCAGAAAACCGCCTCAAAAATCAATTCCCATTCAAACTAGATGGCTTGAATTGGAATTGATTTTGAAGTAGGATTTTATAACTGGATGCTCTTCCTGTTACCAAACTTCACCTGTTTCTTCAAGTAAGGTTTTTTTTTCCTTCCACAGGTCATCAAATCTGCAGAGTGAACAGCCATAATATCCACAAGCAATGAAAACATCATTGTCATTTCACTCAAATGGTAACAAACAAAACATTTATGCACATTTACACATGTACACACACATTATTTATATATATATATATATAAGGAGAATTCACAAAAAACAACAGACGAAGACAGGTGGTGTAGAAAACAAACAGATTTATTAGTATAACGCTCGGGAATAGAAAAAGTCTTTAACGTTTCGAGCCTACGCTCTTCCACAGAAAGGAGCACAGAAAGAAACAACAAGAGAAAAAAAATGTGTAATGGTTAGCGATATATAAATATATATATATATTTTGGGTTGGCTATAAATTCCAGTTCAAGATGAACTTACAATAAGAAAAGTTGTATTTTGTGTGCTTGGGATTACTCTGGAAATGGAGAACCAAAATGAACATTACCGAAACCTCATGCTTTTTTATCTTGCCTTTTTTAAAAGGAGAGAAAATGGTGGAAATCTGCAGTGTATGGAGAGAGAGAGGATGCTGTTATAGAACGTGTGTCAGAAGTGGTTTTTATGATTTTGATTGGGAAATTTATCAATTCAAGATGTTTGAGGGTGGGTTGGAAAGTTCATAGGCCAAGTATAAAACAGTGATGCTAGAGCTGTAAAATTTTGCATGCATTAATTTTAACCCTTCTTATTAATAACTACATTGATTCGTTCCAATAAGAAATGTCAATACTTACCACATTTTTGACAACATGGTGCAAATAGAACGTGGAAATCATGTTCACAGTATTTCCGGCCTTCAAACTGAAAATAAACAATGTCAATACTAAAATGAAACAGTAGACTCCAAGGAAAACTAGAGATGGTGTGTTGTCTGTTTTTAGCAAATATATATATACTATAGCTATCACTTGCAAGTGAGTGTGACCTGGTTTTAAATATCATATTTTTGTTAATTGTTTAGGGTGCCTATGTAGTTGCAAGTAGACATACACAACTTCTTGACCCTCCCACCCTTGAGAAAGTGACTTACTGGTGAATGAGAGAGAGAGTTGAGTAAACTGGAGCAATGTGAAATGAAGTGCCTTCATCAAAGGTATGACTCAGCACCCAGTTCAGGGATTGAACCCACAACATTGCGAGAGCAGTGATGATGTCTTAAACCCACAAAGTTGAATTAAGAAGAGAAGTCTAACATTTCGATCAGGACACTTTATCAGTGAGAAATAAAATATTAAAAATGTACAACAACATTTTTAATAATAATCCTTTCTACTACTACTACTACTACTACTATAATAATAATAATAATAATAATAATAATCCTATCTACTATAGGCACAAGGCCTGAAATTTTTTGGGAAAGAATTAGTCGATTACATCGACCCAAGTACTCAACTGGTACTTATATTTA
>NC_068998.1:39377304-39381183 GCF_001194135.2 Octopus bimaculoides
CCTATCTACTATAGGCACAAGGCCTGAAATTTTTTGGGAAAGAATTAGTCGATTACATCGACCCAAGTACTCAACTGGTACTTATATTTAATAACCCCAAAAGGAGGAAAGGCAAATTGACCTTTGCAGAATTTGAACTCAGAATGTGAAGATGGATGAAATGTCACTAAGCATTTTGTCCGGCACTATTTAAATAGCACTATTTGAGCGTGATCGTTACCAACGTCGCCTTCCTAGCAATTGGGCACATGAAAAGACATTCGAGCGAGTTCGTTGCCAGTACTGCTGGACTGGCTCCTTTGCAGGTGGCATGTAAAATACACCATTTCGAGCGTGGCCATTGCCAGTACCTCCTGACTGGCCTTCATGCCGGTGGCACGTAAAAGCACCCACTACACTCTCGGAGTGGCTGGCGTTAGGAAGGGCATCCAGCTGTAGAAACTCTGCCAAATCAGATTGGAGCCTGGTGTAGCCATCTGGTTCACCGGTCCTCAGTCAAATCGTCCAACCCATGCTAGCATGGAAAGCAGACATTAAATGACGACGATGGTAAAAATATGATGATAATGAAGATAAAAATGAAAATGTTGATGATGAAGATGAAAGGTCAATATACCAACCTCATAAAAAATCCCTCCTGGAAAGCTCTGGAAACACTGGGCACACCTGAGGAATAGAAAGAAAAAAATAATCTAGTAGAGTGGTTCTCAAACAACAATCAGATAACCAACAGTTCTTCACCCCAACAAATATTAATGAGCCTCCCACACACATGCACACACTTCCATCTCACTTTTTTTATTAATATCATACATACATGCAACCACACACATATATACTCATTCTTTCGTTTTTAGTTGTCGACAATAACTAAGGGCACCACATGGGAGAAGATGGGGTACGATGTGTCCAGCTGTGGCCGACCAGGCCAATGCATGTTCAATAGGTTTAGTTGCAGGTCAGGCACTTGTGGTCTGCACGGACTGAAGGCAAAGAGTAGGCTGTGGTCTTGCACAGTTCGTCTTTCCTTTGTGCCCCATACACTCCTGTTCTCTTCATATGAGGTGGTACCTCAGCTGGTGCAGTTTTGCCAGGCAGGGTAGTCTTGCGCTTGTGTTTCCCAGGTATTGGGGTTGATCTCTTCATATATATACACATACATTATATATCATCATCCTTCAAAGTCTGTGTTCTCCACTGGCATATACGATGTGTCCGGCTGCGGCCAATCAGTGATGCATGCTCACTAGGCTTGGCTGCAAGTTGGGCACTGGTGGTCTGTAGGGACTGATGGTAAGGGGTTGGCTCTGGTCTTGCACAATGCATGTTTTCTTTATGTCCCTAAGACCCTGTTCTGTTCATAGGAAATGGCACCTCAGCTGGTGCAGTCCTATGCTTGTGTTTCCCAAAATATTGTTTACTTGGAAAAGCTTAAAAAGTTTACAAGTAATTTAATTCTCTTCACTTCTTGAATATGACAAGCAGATATATATTTTATTATTGTTAACAGTATAAAGTAGTTTTACCTCACAGTTTTGAAAGAATCTATCCTTATGCTGTGAGAAGCAGAGATGCTTCAAGTGACACATTTTACAAAGACAATTTTTCAAATTCTCTTAAATTTCTCACATATTTATTTCTCTTTACAGAGTAAGAATTGAGAACTTTTAGTTGTAGATATGAAAACTATACCTTCATAAAATCCTGTAAAAGGATTGCAGAAGCAGAAAATAAAAAACTATTTTTTGGTGGATAATTAACATCATTACGAGAATGATTATGAAATTTAATAACGCAGTCAAAAGGTTTAAACACAGTGATTTGCCTCCCCTGTTTTTAATCCACTCGGCCACCCAACCATCATTTCCATGAAAAACAGGAATTTAGTAGATTGTTTCAGTAGTGTCATGCAGTGCGTATGTGAGTGTGTCAGTGTGTATACATGAATGTGTGAGTGTATGTATGTTTATGTGAATGTGATGCAGTGTGCGTATATAGTCCTTTACTTGTTTCAGTCATTTGACTGTGACTACACTGGAGCACTGCCTTTAGCCGAACAAATTGACTCCATGACTTATTCTTTGTAAGCCTGGTACTTATTCTATGAGTCTCTTTTGTTGAACTGCTAAGTTACAGGGGATGTAAACACACCAGCAACAGTTGTCAATCAATGGTAGGGGACACACGCAGACACACATATACGATGGGCTTCTTTCTGTTTCCATCTACCAAATCCACTCACAAAGCTTTGGTCAGCCCGAGGCTATAGTAGAAGACACTTGCCCAAGGTACCATGCAGTGGAACAGAACCCAGAACCAATGTGGTTGGGAAGTAAACTTCTTACCACAGACCCACTCATATATATATATATATATATATATATGTATATATATATATATATACATACATATATACATATGAATGAGTGAATGAGAATGTGGAAGTTTGTGTGTATGCATATAAGATGTGACTATGTATATGTATGAATGTATGTACTTGTATGTATACATATGTGTGTGTGTGTGTTTCATTATTATAGTACTGATTGTGTTGACAAATACTAGGATTATTAGATACACTTGTCCTGACATAAGAATAGACCCTAGAGCATGCTCAAAAAACTGCTATATTGGGGACAGCAAGAATTTTGAGATTGGTACTTGGGTGTTAGGTGTCATCCACAATACTTAACATCTTGGTACGAAGTCTTAATATTCATGGAAAGAGACTCTGTGAGACCTCTGACGACAGGTTGCTGTTTGCTCTCAAAGAATTAACCAGAGCAAGTAAGATTGAGAGCTCTGAGAAGTAAAATATAATAATTTAATGATTAAGCAGCAGCAGCACCACCAAATTCTTCAATCACCAGGGAGTCTTCAACCTTAGGCCATCCCAGATTAAAAACCAGAATTTTTCGACTCATTTCCATCACAACCACAAACAATGCATATCGATGTATGTCAGTGTATGTATATGTGTGTGTTTACATACTAGTCAGTTGTTGCTATTTAAGACCAGGTCAGCCCTGATTAGTCAGCCTTATGATCATAGCTAATCCAACCATGACCACCTTGTCTCATTTTTCAAATGTAGCACCTAGGGTAAGTGTCTTCTGCTATAGCACCAGGCTAACAAAAGCCTTGTGAGACGATTTGGTAGATTTAAACTAAAAAGGCCAAGTGTACATACACACACAGTGCATATATGTGTGCGTGTTTTTATGTATATATGTGTTTGTATATATACACATGTGTGTATATGTATATATGTGTGTGTGTGTGTGTGTGCCCTTGTTTCGACATCACATGATGGAGTGAGTGCGATCATTATACAAGTGGTTTCATTTGTTTTTAGTCTTCTGTGAAAACGCGTCCAGCCAAGGGGAAATATTATCTTGTTTTGGAGACACAGGTGAGGATTGGCAACAGGAAGGGCATCCAGCCATAGAAAAATCTGCTTCAACAAATTCTGATGGGTCCTTGTGAACAAGAAAAGGGGACGTTATGATGATGATGTACATCCATCCAGGACCACATTATGCATAGCATCTTTTTTCTTTTTAAGTTGGTTGGTCACCAACAGACTCCCTAAAGGATGTGGTGTGATACTCAGAGTTAGTGGATTATGTCATCAATATGGAGACTGTAAGATGAGTCACCCTTTCCTTTTATCAATTGCTATGGTGATATTATATGTATAGGTGGAAAGTCATGCTGTTGGTAAATGGGATGGTGAAACCAAAAACTATAATGATGATTAATCATCATCATCACTATCATTGTTATCAAGTTGTCAAGTGGTGGAGGGGAACAAACACAAAGACACACATATACATACATATATATATATATATATATATATATATATATATATATATA
>NC_068998.1:39381740-39382714 GCF_001194135.2 Octopus bimaculoides
TACACATATATAAAATAGTAGTTTTCATTGGCATTTTTAAGATAATAGTCCTATAGTGAAAAGAGAAGAGGGTGTAATGTGGTGTATCTGGTTTGAAATCAGTGAACTTAAACTAGTTTGAAGAGATAAACAACCAGTTGTTTGTGTCTTTTAGCAACAAAGTTACTTTCTATTCAGTTGATATTAATGCCAGTGTAGGTAACTAACAAATCTCACAATCTCACAGAGCGGGAGATGTGCGTGTGTGTGTGAGAGAGAGAGATTCATATATATATATATATATATATATATACACATACACACATTTAAGTGTGTAACCAAGAGGAGAAAGTGACAAGTTACAAAAATAAATTTTTAGCAAGATTTAAATAAAGTAAATTTATTATAAGCTGAGATTTCTTTCTTTGGAGAAGTTTTAATAATGCAGCTTTAGACTCATAATGAAGATTTGTTTTTAATTCAGTGAAAAATTATTCTTTGTTATAAGACTGATAACTGCATAAAACTTCTATTAATAATGAAGGAAATACCTCAGGTTATTTTGATGAAGTTTCAACAGAGGTCAGATTGGTGTTGCAGATGTTTTTCAGTGAGCAGTCTAATGTTAAACATCTGCTCCACAGTACTCCTTTTGAGCCTAAATCCTGCCTGGTCTTCTGTCCTCCCATAACCCTTTAGCTTTCACATTATTCTATCAAAAGTAATGCTTGTTAATTCACATTGTTTTGAATTTAATCGTTCATTATTTTGTAGCTTTGAGATTTTGATGAGGTAACTGTTAATTTTTAAAATGATATAGTAGGGTTAGTGTGAGAGACCAGATCTGGCGAGTTTGAACATAAAACAGGTTGAATATTTTGGCTAGATACAGCTGGTTTAAATGCTAAAGGGTTAAATCTGCTTAGCAGAACTCTTAGCAATAAATAACTCCATATATGAGTACTTTTATATTATATATATGTATATATATATAT
>NC_068998.1:39382724-39386390 GCF_001194135.2 Octopus bimaculoides
CTCTCACACCTATTTGCAAATATATATACATATATATAGATAGATAGATAGATAGATATTCTATCTATTAAGGTCACAATTAATGAAAGTTGTTACATTTGTCCTACTCAAGACTGTAACGGAACATCTGTAGTAGGTGGCTTAGTCAGTTGAATAAGGACAGTATTAATGACCCTTTTGTGAAATCCCAAAGACTGATGGGAGACAAGAGCATAAAACATGACTTTTGTGTTGCTCCCCGACTCAAGATATGAATTTGGTTTTCAGACCAGAGGCCTGGTCTGTTCAAGGGGAAAAGTTGCTGGTTTTAAGATATTGTGAAAGGCCTGGTTGGAGGGCCAACTTTCGAAGTTCTTTTACAGGGCTTAGAAAAACTGAAGAACTGCTGTAATAAGTGTGTGAATCTGAGAGGGGAATATGTTCAATAAAATCATAACTAACTGATCCTCTTGTGTTTTCTTTTACCCAAAACCAGGCACTTTTCAGCACCCCCTTGTATGCTTGCAACAGAGTAGACTCCATTAGTAGTACATATGGTAGAAGTGGTGCTGGTGTTGAGTCAATAGCTCATTATCTTATTCACTCAGCCATTTTATTTCTAAAGTATGGTTAAGATTGAGAAGAGATAGAAAACAGAAAAAAAAAAATTAATAAAAATAAAACAGAGGAATAGAAAATAAGGAAAACAAGACAAGTAGAAGACAAAGAAGCAATAAGAAGAGAGAAAACAAAAGGATGAAAGAAGGCATAGAAATATATGAAAGAGAACAAAAGATATATAGGAAGTAGACGAAGAAGACGACAAAAAGATGATAAAGAAAAAAATGAAAGAGAAGACAAAAATAAAGAAAAAGAGAAGAAATAAGTCAATACATACACAAAGCATTCTGGATGCCAAGATTGATCATTTGAGTTGACAATCTGGTCTTTTAACTGGAATCCTTCTCCACATCTTGCACATACACCATTTGCTAACATAGACATGGCTCCACTGAAATAGTAAAGTAAAAGAGAAAACAAAGAAGGTCAATTTAATTCACTGTTTTACATTGATAGAAAAGAGAGAGAGGGAGAGAGAGAGACAGAGAAAGAGAGAGAGAGAGAGAGAGAGAGAAAGAGAGAGAGAGAGAGGGGGGGTCTAAATCTCCTCAGTTTAACTAATCAAAGAGTCAAAAGGTTACACTCAGTCACCAGCATTGTGGCAAGAAATAAGGTTAAATTAAATTAACCCTCTAGCATTCAGACTGGCCATATCCAGCCCAAATATTCTACTCGTGTTACATTCAAATTGGCCAGGCCTGGTCTCATACACCTATCCTACAATGTCATTATAAAATATAAGTTGTCACATCATCAAAATCTTGAAGCTGTAAGATAATGCATGATTAATTAAAAGTAATGTGAATAAATAAGCAATACATTTAACTGAGTAATCTGAATGCTAAAGGGTTAAGCCAGCCATATCCAGCCTCTTGCACCTGCCTTACAATGTCATTCTAAAAAGACAATTACAGCATTGTAATATTGAGGCTGCAAGATAATGCATGATTAATTGAAAACAATTTGGATAAATAAGCTTTACATTTGACAGTAATCTGAATGCTAAAGGGTTAAATATACATGTATCCTAGATAAGACATTAAACTGCATTTGGTGGTGAAGCTCCAACCCAAGAGTTCAGGAGTTTTAAGGGGTATGGAATTACCCCTTAGTTACCACTACTTCAGAGATACTCTGGCTTGGAGTGCTGGTACCTGTGAAGGGCTGTAGCTAAGGCACAGAAGACTAGGAGAAGAGCTGGCCCTTAGACATGTCCCAAACAGGCACACTAGTGTACGGGCATGTTCTGATGTCATGTGAGCCAGTCCCCTTGCCTAAGGTTTAAATAAGTCCTGTGTCTCATGGGTAAGCTCACAAGTTCAAATCTCACCAAAGTAAAAAACAAACAAAAATCTTTACCATTACCATGAATTATAATAGTCAATTTAATAGGCTATGCTTTTTCCAACACCCACATCCCAACACTCAAAAAATATATAGCCTTTTGTCAATGTTACAAAAACAATTTCGTTTTCTAGAAAGTGAGGGACACAACTCTAGACATGTTTCAGTCTTGTTCTGATCTCATTAGTAAAACAGCATCAACTATACTTGCTGAAGTACTGATAAATGAATCACTAATCAAATGTTCAGGATTACGGTCATGTTTTGTTAAGCAACTAGTTATGTTTGTTAGAGCATCAGCATACCATCTCAATGGTTAAGCAACTGGTTAAAATCCCATCACCTGCACTGCACCATTTTCTTGACCAAGACATTTAATATTCACAAGTAACTAACTATAGACAGGTACCATTGGGTGATACAGTTGTACCCTTAAGTGTAGACAAGTACCATTAGGTAAACAAGTGTCATAGAGAAGTACACTTGCACTACATACCACATTATCAATATGTACCATGGCATGAAACAACAGTTTTACCAAACTGTAAACAGGTACAATACCACTGCATAGTCCACCTAACTGTAGATAAATATCAAGGTATGAAATTGTACCAAACGGTAGACATGTTGTTGGCACTCCGTCGCTTATGACGTCGAGGGTTCCAGTTGATCCGATCCACAGAACAACCTGCTCGTGAAATTAACGTGCAAGTGGCTGAGCACTCCACAGACACGTGTACCCTCAACATAGTTCTCGGGGATATTCAGCATGACACAGTGTGACAAGGCTGACCCTTTGAATTACAGGCACAACAGAAACAGGAATTAAGAGTGAGAGAAAGTTGTGGTGGAAGAGTACCGCAGGGTTCGCCACCATCCCCTGCCGGAGCCTCGTGGAGCTTTAGGTGTTTTCGTTCAATAAACACTCACAACGTCTGGTCTGGGAATCGAAACCGCGATCCTATGACTGAGAGTCTGCTGCCCTAACCATTGGGCCATTGCGCCTCCACTGTAGACATGTAACCTCACAGTAAAAACATCAAATAAGTTTGTGTGCTGCCAGTGGAGAATTATGGCAGAGCCCTTGTTGGAAGAAATAAGTGTTGTTGTTATTAATCAGCTCCAAGTCAGGCTTGAATGAGCAAATCTATAATCAAAGATATTCTACCATTCATCACAGGTCTGTTTCATTAGAGTTGACTAACAACTAGAAAATCCAAGCCAGTTGAAGGAGCTTCTCCCATTCAAACTCAGAAACAGAAACCAAATCTCTCTCAACCCTTTAGCATTCAAACTGACTAGTAAGATCCAGCCTCTCACACCTATCCTACAATGTCCTTCTAAAAGTAAAACAATCACATCATCAAAACGTTTGAAGCTACAAGATAATTCGGTTAATTCACAATAGGTGCAGTTGTGGTTGTGTGGAAACAAGCTTGCTTCCCAAGCAAATGGTTTCAGGTTCAGTCCCACTGTGTAGCATCCTTGGGAAGTATTTTCTACTATAGCCTTGGGCTGACCAAAGCTATGTGAGTGGATTTGGTAGATGGAAACTGAAAGAAGACCATAGTATATATATATATATATATATATATATGTCTTTGTGTCTGGGTTTGTCCCTCCATCACCATTTGACAACAGTTGTTGGTGTTTACATCCCCATAACTTAGCAGTTCAACAAAAAAAAAACAATAAAACAAGTAATAGGCTAAAATTAGGCCC
>NC_068998.1:39387104-39394381 GCF_001194135.2 Octopus bimaculoides
AAAGGTCTAAATCTGAATGCTAAAGGTCTAATCTGAATGCTAAAGGTCTATCTGATGTGGCGTACCAACATTTTTTTTTCCAATGTGCCAGGGACTGGTAATATTTCTTAGTAATATTAATTTATGCCGGAAACAATATATATAATGAATAAAATAAAAGTTGACAATCTTTTTTATCTTATATTTATTTTGTAAACAAATAATGCAATATTGCATAAGCATTTTATAATGTTTCTTTCTTTTCTGGAAACTTGCAGCGTACCAGCAGCTGATGGCTTGCAGACTGGCACCAGTCGACAGACCACCACTTTGAGTAGCACTGGTCTAAATTACACCCTATTATCTTAGACTAAGGAGGTATGTTTTTGATAAAGTCATACAAGGCAAATTGTCTGAAAAAAAAAACAAGGATGGTCACAAATGGAATGTCTTCAATCAGGGGTCCCTAATTATGTGCTGACCTGGAGGCTAAACAACAGCAATAATTATAAAACTGATTTGACATAATAAAAAAATCCTCAAATATTTCACATAGCTGAGCCAAATACGCACACACTATATATATATATATATATACGCATACATATACATACAGAAACACAATTGTATGCATACACGTTCCTAACTATGTGGTTTCAGGTTCAGTCCCACTGTGTGGCACCTTGGACAAGTGTTTTCTATTATAGCCCAAAGCCTATATATAGTAACTCAGAATAAGAACTTAGTCCATGATGACTATCCCAACTAGAAAGAGGATGTTAAAAAGATGCTTTTGTGTGTGTGTGTGTGTGTGTGTGTGTGTGTGTGTGTGTGTGTGTGTGTGTGTGTGTGTTTGCTGGTAATAGAATATGAATAAATTATGGTTAAGTGTTGGTATGCCAACATCAGACAACTGATACCACCAGCACCAATACCATTACCATCACCGTCACCGTCATTATGTATTTACTCACTCAGTCAGATACATACAAATGTCTGTTTAACCATAACAAACACTTACACACACCTACGTATTTAGCCAAGTTGTGGTTGTCAAGGAGATATTCCCTGCCACGAACAGAAAGAAAAAAAAAAAAAAAAAAAAAATTAACATCGCTATCATCATCATCATCATCATCATCATCATCATCATCACCAGCATATGATAAGTAAAAGTAAAATTACTGGAAAGAAAATATTCAATTAATTAATTTATAAAATACATTAACTATCTGTCAAATTAAGTAATTTGTTGGCTAGTAGGGTGTGTCTTCATTACTAAGAGCTAATTTGCAAGTAAAAAAAAAATAAATATATAAAAGAGCAGAGATGCGGAAAGAGGATAAAAATAAGAAAAGTTTGGATGTGGATTAAACAAATAAATATTTCTAACATAAGAAATTTTTCTTTTTTTTTCTTTTACTTGTTTCAGTCATTAGACTGTGGCCATGCTAGGGCACCACTTTCAAGAATTTGTAGCCAAATGACTCGACCCCAGGAATTATTTTTTTTTTTGAAACCAGGTATTTATTCTGTCAGTCTCCTTTGCTGAACTGATAAATTATGGGGACGTAAACACACCAACTTGCTTACTGTTAAACTATCCGTGCATATATAAGTCTGCAGTGTGCATTACGTCTCTTATGGAAGTACTTTTTATTTTATCGACCATCAGAAGGATAAAAGACAAATGTTGGCTTTGACAGATCTGAATTCAGAATGTAAATAAAGCAAACTATACTAGATAGCTAGAAGAGAAACTAAAAGACTGACCTATTTAGCAAGAGGAGAAGCAGAAAAAAAGAGGTTTGCTAATGTTTTTCCATCTGAGGACCAAAAGTATGAGGCGTTCCAAACTACAAGACTGTGTATCAAAGACCATGATGTTGTGGGAGAGAAGTGTGTACAGAAGGATAATGGTATACTTGCACTTAGTGATTCTGAAAAGAAAGCCGCATGAAAGTGCTACTTAATGTGAAAAATGAAAGGGAGAATGAGAGCGTTCCTCGTGTGAACCTGACAGAGGTCCAACCAGTCTTGTTGACAGTAGTATTATAGACAAAGCAATTAAGAATATGGAGACAGAGAAAGCCCTTGGTGCATCAGGAATTACTGTCAAGATGCTTAAAATATTTGGCAGAAGTGAATATGGCCTAGTCACCTGTACAGTTTATCAGGTTGTTCGTGAAGTGACCATACCCAATGAATGCTGTAGCGGCATCATAGTTAACTGTTACAGGGGTAAAGAAGATACCTTAGAGAGAAGTAATCACAAAGGTGTTGGTTGTCAATCCCCTCCTAGTTATCATAATGTGCCAGGCCATAATAGAGGAATTTAAGACCAGTTGCCCATGAGACCTCCTCTATACTTACGACCTTGTTTTTATAGCTGAAACTGTAGTAAAATTAGAAATGAAATTCCAGGTGTGGAAACAAAATCTGGAATCAAAGTGTCTTCAGGTTAATTTTGTAAAGACCAAAGTTTTAGTTAGCAAGAAAACAAACAAGATGCTAATCCCTTCAGGTAAATAGCCCTGTTTAATACATATAAGAAGTGTTGGTAGAAATTCCATATGATGTACTCAGTGTAAACTATGGACACATGGAAATGCAGTGGAATTGTTCATTTCCAATCTACCATGAAAAGCATGTCTGGTCATGAGGATATATTACCTGGCTTGGAAACAGGTGAGGGTTGGTGACTGGAAGGGTATCCAGCTGTAGAAAATCTGACCTATGTGCGCATAGAAAAGTGGACGTTAAATGATGATGATGATATAAGTAGAGGAAATGTATTCACTGTTCAATCATTCAGGTAACTAATAACAGATTTAATTACACATGTGCACACACACGTACTCTTTCTCTCTCCATGTCTTCTCTCTCTCTCTCTCTCTCACTCTCTTATACATATTCAATCAAAATACAATTTTCCATATAAATTTACAATAACTACAACAATATCACCAATGTCAGAGATTACCATATTTATAGGGTTTCTTCTTCAAAGACAACAAAAGAGAAACAGACTGAAGGAGAGAGAAAGAGAGAGGAAAAAGAGAAAAACAAAAGGGAGAGAGAGAGAGAGAGAGAGAGAGAGAGAGAGAAATAAGAGAAATGAGAAAGACATAAAGAATGGGAGAGAGAAAGAGAGAGAAGAGAAAGAAAGAAATGAGAAAGAGAAAGGGATGCAAAAGACAGAAAGACAAGAGAAAGAGAGAGAAAAGCTAGAATGAGAGAGAGAGAGTGAGAGAGAGAGAGAGAGAGAGAGAGAGAGAGAGAGAGAGAGAGAGAGAGAGAGAGAGAGTGAGAGAGAAAGAGAGAGAGAGTGAGAGAGAAAGAGAGAGAGAGAGAGAAAGACACACACACACACACACACACACACACTCTTTCCAATCTCAAAATAACATAGAAAGAAACATTGGTTGAGGAATTTAATTGCTCTAAACCAAAAAGAACTGCTCAACATGCTCACAGTGCCAGATTTAAACATAAGCTAAACAAGCTAAATATAGCTTAGTGCTTCATAATCCACAGTGGCCTTATAATAATTAAACGGTATATATGTCATATAATTTTTGTGAGAGCTTCTAGTGTAATATTTTAACAAGGAGCTTCTAAGCTTTATATAGGTTAAACTAAACTCATCAGTGTATTGCATGTTCTTGAATGTATCTGTTATCATTTTCACCATCACCATCATCATCAATGTTTTAACATCCACTTTCCATGCCTGCATGGGTCAGATGGAATTCATTAATATCAGATTTTCTATGGTTAGATGTCCTTCCTGTCAACAACCCTCACCTGTTTCCAAGCAAAGTAATATTTCCTCATTGTCAGATATGTTTCCATGGAAGATAGGGAAACATGAGACACTGCTTATGATGATAGTGACACTCATTCATAATTATCCTGTGATATCAAAACAAGGTGACACAAATATATACATACATGTTATAATACATACAAACATACAGGGTGGCCCAAAAGTAGGTTTACAGTTATTCAACTATCTCTTTCGCATTCATATCTTTCTCTTTTACTTGTTTCAGTCATTTGACTGTGGCCATGCTGGAGCACCGCCTTTTAGTTGAGCTAATCGACCCCAGGATTTATTCTTTGTAAGCCTAGTACTTATTCTATCGGTCTCTTTAGCCGAACCGCTAAGTTACGGGGACGTAAACACACCAACATCTGTTGTCAAGCGATGTTGGGGGGACAAACACAGACACACACATACATATATATACATATATACGATAGGCTTCTTTCAGTTTCCGTCTACCAAATCCACTCACAAGGCTTTGGTCGGCCTGAGGCTATAGTAGAAGACACTTGCCCAAGGTTCCACGCAGTTTAGATCTTAATTATAAAAAAAAATATGAAACCATTATTCTCTGCTAATTTAGTTAATTTTGTCAAGCTCCCTTTAAAAGAAATATTAAATGCCTACGTGATAACTGTAAACCTACTTTTGGGCCACCCTATATATCATACACACACAAACAGATGTATATGATGTGCTGTCTAAGTTTTCACCTACCAAATTCACTCACAAAGCTTTCATTGGTCTGAGATGCAGTGGGACTGAACCTGGAATCACATAGTTGGGGGTAAACTTCTTAACTACACAGCCATTCCTGAACCTCTTATGCTAGAAAAGTCATGAAAAGACCATACAACCATAAAAGAGATCTGAGGACAAACAACAACTAAATAGGCACAGGTATGATTATATGATAAGAAGCTTGTTTCCCAATTGCATGGTTTTGGGTTCATTGTGTGTGGCACCTTGGGCAAGTGTCTTCCATTATAGCCTCGGGTTGACCAAAGCCTACTGATTGGGTTTGGTAGAAAGAAACTGAAAGAAGCCTATCGTGTGTGTCTCTCTTTGAGTCTGTGTTTGTCCCTCACCTCCACTTGACAACCGGTATTAGTATGAGTACATCCTCATAACTTAGTGGTTTGGCAAAGAGACTGATAGGATCAGTACCAGGCGTAAAAAAGAAAGAACAAATAAGTGCCGTGGTCAGTCATTCAACTAAAAATTCAAGGTGGTACCCCAGCATGGCCACAGTCTAATGACTGAAACAAGTAAGAGATAAAATGAAAACTAAACAGGATTATCAAATTTATAAAATATATTGAAATGGAATGAAGCTGACCATGTCCAAAAAGATGAAATGACTTTGTTTAGCACAATCAAACAGATCACAAGCATACCAGCTGTGACTATTACATTTTCCCCTTATATGCAGGAAAGCAAGGGTCGCCTTAATTATCCAATCTGTCTTTTTCTAAGCTAGTAGGACGTGATTTGAGAGATTTGGCTGATATTTCTAGAAAATCAAGCAACCACATAGAAACTCTTTCATTGACTTGCATGACAGAAAGTGAACACAGAAAAAAAAAATAAGCTGACAGATTGGATTTTGAGAGGCAACAAAAGAAACAGAAGACAACAACGAACTCAGAGATGGATCAGGGAGATATCACAAAAATGGAAGATTGGAAACTCAAGACTCAAAGTCATGGAAGAAGTATAAGGAAGATGATCTTTGATTTGGCTGATTAAATGATTAATTAATTCAGAAAATATAAACACCAACACAAAAGAGATATATTAAGACAGTTGTTGTTTGTTTATAACTGGTTCTCAACTAGGGTCCATATAAGAGCCTGTTGTTAACACTCTTACCAGCCACATGGTTCCGGGTTCAGTCCCACTGCATGGCACCTTGGGCAAGTGTCTTCTACTATAGCCTCAGGCCGACCAAAGCCTTGTGAGTGGATTTGGTAGACGGAAACTGAAAGAAGCCCGTCGTATATATATATATATATGTATGTGTGTGTATATGTTTGTGTATCTGTGTTTGTCCCCCCAACATCGCTTGACAACCGATGCTGGTGTGTTTACGTCCCCGTAACTTAGAGGTTCGGCTAAAGAGACCAATAGAATAAGTACTAGGCTTACAAAGAATAAGTCCTGGGGTCGATTTGCTCGACTAAAGGCGGTGCTCCAGCATGGCCACAGTCAAATGACTGAAACAAGTAAAAGAGTAATAAACTGGTTATACTTCCACAATTCCTAATAATATTTAATTATAAAAATTGAATAGGATATTTTTAGACACTGAATGGGTACAAGGGTTAATCAGAGAAAAATAGGAATCGAAGGGGTCTATAGGTAAAAATTGGTTGAAAAATACTGATCGAATACTGAAAGAATATAGTCAAATAACAACCTGTGTTTATAGGCTTTAGCATAACACTTCCAAAATATAACA
The DNA here is from genome assembly GCF_001194135.2 of Octopus bimaculoides. Classification (NCBI taxonomy): domain Eukaryota; kingdom Metazoa; phylum Mollusca; class Cephalopoda; order Octopoda; family Octopodidae; genus Octopus; species Octopus bimaculoides. Next base: position 39,393,374 of record NC_068998.1, read on the forward strand.
ATGTTGGTTTCAACACAGAGGTTCAGATCAGAATTTTTACAAAGACAAATTCTAAAATGAAAGAACAGAGATAAAATATATGGAAAGTAAAGCTTTACCCTTGAAGTAATTATGTAACTCAGAAACCGCATTTTTTCCTTCCACCTACAACAGTCGTCTTTTGTAAATCTATTTATTAATTTTTTGATTTTTTTTGTTTTTATTTCTTCCCACACCTGCTCTAGTATGGAAAAAAAGTCGGTCTGATTGACATAGTGAACAAGTTTTCTTGTTTTCTCTTCATTTTTAGGATTAGAAAAATTTCACATGTGTATGTAAAATTCTCAGCTTGAAGCCATCGTGTGACAGAATTGAAGTGGAGCTTTTTGGGGTGGTAGTGGTGGAGCTGCTTTAGTTGATAAAAGAAGGTTTTCTTTTTTGTTGAATTCAGCAAATAGTTTGTTATTGTTTAACTTCAGGTCAGTTCTGATCAAGCAGATCTATAATCCTCTCGTCTATTTAAACCTATGTTTGCCACATTATGCAATATCCCCTCTTTTCTATGCCCTACCTACATCATTATCATTTTAGTATCTACTTTCCATATTTGTATGAGTCAGACAGAGTTTATCGAAGCAGATTGTCTACCTAGTGGCCAGACATGTTTTTGCAGAATATTGGAAAGGAATGGCACTGCTTGTATGACAGTGATGCTTGTTTATAATTAGTATACACTGTCAAGACAAGGAGACATCAATATACAGACATTTGCACAAATATATATATATACAAAACGTCTATTCTCTAACTTTACACATATATATATATATATATACATACATACATATATACATACATACATATATACATACATATATATATATATATACATACATACATATATACATACATACATATATATATACATACATACATATATATATACATACATACATATATATATACATACATACATATATATATACATACATACATATATATATACATACATACATATATATATACATA
>NC_068998.1:39395278-39405565 GCF_001194135.2 Octopus bimaculoides
AGTCCAATGACTAAAAGATAGAAAGTAAACAAAAAACAAGACAAGTTGGTCAAAACTGGTATATTTTTGATTATAAGGTCTACTTAACCAACGCTGATCTTCTAGGCTAAACTACAAAGAAAACGACACAGGAGTGTACATAATATAAGCGTGTCAGCTCAGCGAAGTATTTAAGGTGTGTATAATATTCTATGAAACAGGACATTATTATCCTATTATTCTCTTGCAGAACCCACCAGACCTCTACACCCAGCAGGATAAAATAACCTACATTGCAGCTGGTTTGTCAAGCAATTAGTCAAGCATCACATATGTTAACCCAAATATTTTATGGGGGGGTTAACGGCGTTGGCTAAACACAATAAAAATATTATACACCATTTATATGTATATATGTTGTTTATTGATGTAGGTATCTATTTATGTGTGTAACTATAAATGGAAAGAGGGGTTTATGGTCTATAACTGTGTGAAATGCTTTGTCAACATAACTTGCTTTACTTTTTACTATTGGAACACACACATACATTAATTCACTAGTATATTTTTAAAGAATCACAGACGCACTGATAACATATATCTACACAACATAAATACACATGTGAGAGTGTGTGTTTATGATTGTATATATGAGTGTGTGAGATACACACATACATAACTTAAAACATTTATACCTGTATAAATGCATATAAATAAACATACAGATAACACATTCATAATATATAATCTATCTAGACCAGAACCACCTCCACTCTATGAGGGAATTTTCAAACACATAAACACAGAGAAAATCATAGTTAAAAAGCTTATTTTGCAACCTTGAGGGTCTGGGACCAATCCCATTTTGCAGTACCTTCGAGTAGTACCTTCTACAAAGCCTCAGGCTGACCTTGTGCAAAAGCCTCACACACACACACACATACATAGTAGTTGACCTCTGTTATTTGATAATGAGGATCCAGTTCAATAAAATGAATTGTCCCTGAATTAATGTATAAGTAGCTAAGCATTCTACAGACGGGCACCCTTAACACTTTAGTATTTAAACCAGCCAGATCTGGCCCCTCACACCTAGCCTACAATGTCGTTCTAAAAGTAAACAATCACAACATTCAAAATGTTAAAGCTACAAGATAATACATGATTAGTTCAAAACAATCATCATCATTGTGAATAAATAAGTATAACATTTGCTAAAGGGTTAATGTAATTCACAGGCAGAATCAGCAATGCGTGACAAGGTACTTTTGTATCATAGGTACAATTAATCTGATAGTTTTCTATATCAGTTTCTCTATCCAATTTTACTCACAAGATACAGTACCAAGCAAAAGTCTTTGGCCACTTAAAACTATTGTAAATTTCTACTAATTGCCAACTTATAAGTGGATGCTTCGCATTGCGTTTTTTACATACAAAATATTGGCCCTGTTGTAGTCATTTCCATACCTAATCATTATATTTTGTAGTAGGGATTCTGAATGCGAGGTGAAAATGCGAGACAACCACCAAAAATGGCCATGCAAAAGTTTTCAGCCACCTCACATAAACCAATCAAGATACAGTGTTTTAAAACAGAAAAATGTCTATAATGAAAATATATTACATAATGTTTATTTCAAGAAGTTACTGTACATTGTTAATATTTCGTGTCTTCCATTAGCTTGAATAATTGCTTCAATGTGCCTGGGAAAGAGATGCATACAAATCCTTCGCCATCTTCACCATAGGTATGAAGTGCCATTGTGACTGAGCTTCCACAACTCTTCAAGATTGCATGGATTCTTCTGATAAACTCTTCTCTTTAGTTCTGTCCACGTTTGCTTGATGATATTTAAGTAAGGGCTCTGAGTTGACCAATCTTTTAATATATTAACACTCTCATCAGCCAGACCCTGTTGTGTTGCATGCAATCTGTGGCATGGAGCTCTGTCATACTGAAAAATCTCACCTTCATCTAAGTTTGGTATCAAATTGACCTTCAGCAACTGGGATGTATTTAGCACTGGTCAAGTTACTGTCAATTTTAACCAAATTTTTTGAACCATCACTTTTTATGTATCCCCAAAGCATCAGACTGTTACCCCAAAAGTTCACTGTTTTCGTTGTGTAACGTGGGTAATTTCGCTTTTCTGGAGGCCTTCTGACAAATTCTCGCTTATTAGAAAGCGAAATGACCCACATTGCACAACAAAAACAGTAAAGTACTGTATAGATAGACCCAAGGCTACAGAAAATGATATTTGTCCAAAATACCATGCAAAACTAGTACCTCATGGTTGCAAAATGAACTTAATAAGTATTTGGCCATACTGCACCTATATAGATATAATTTAAAATTGTGCTGGAAGGCATGACACATTACCAAATAGTCTGGGCTGGTTCCACATTCCACTCCTATATTCCGTGCAGTTTGAAAACGACTATCATATTGCTGGGCACGTTAGCATGTAGAGTTTGAGCCATGTTATATAGTAATAAGAAATGCAGAAAATGTAAACAGTATTTTTAAGCTTTATATAATATATACACATTTCAGCAAACCAATTGGTGTGTTACCAGAAGCCCAGCTTGTGGGAATGTACCAACTGGCCTATAGAAATGTATGTACCATATTTTCCAGCATACAAGTTGACAGATTATATAGTGTAAACATTCAAACATCGTCACTATGTTTCCAAATCCAGCTGTATTTCTCATGAAATGTTTGGTCCTCCAAAGTCATCTTGGTGTATAAGTCAACCTACCATCTTTGGCTGTATATTTTGATCTGAAAAATTTGAATTGTATGCTGGAAAATAGAGGATATAAAGCTTAAAAATACCAATTATATTTTCTGCGTTTCTAAAGCACCAGGGCTGGTCCATGTAAAATGCACCCAGCACACTCTGTAAAATGGTTGGCATCAGGAAGAGCATCCAACCATAGAAACGAAGTCAAATCAGACTGAAGCCTGGTGCAGTGTTTGACTGGTTTTTATTGTATCAACATTGAAAAAAATGAAAAACAGAGTCGATATCTGTAGCAATTGAACTCAAAACATAAGAATGGATGAAATGCTTGCCACCTTTATATAATGACAGCAAAGAAGACAAAGTGAAAACAGAGTTTTCATTAGTTTAGTTTTTATTACTTTGCTAATCAATGAGAGTTTAAGAAAGTAAAAGAGATTTTAGTGTTTGGAGCTTATGCTCATCTTCAGAAAGACATACATAGACGAAAGAAGGAAAGATGTGTACAGAAAGAAACGAAAACATGAATGACAGAGAAATAAGTGTTGTTCTGTGTCATGTTGAAAATAAGCATGCATATGTGTGAGTGTATGACAGAGTGAAGGGGGGGAGGGAGAGAGAGAGAGATCAACATTATTATACATTTCTTTTTCTTGCTAGCAAGGGTTAGATGAACTTTTTCGAGGCAATGTTTTACAACTGGATGTCCCTACTACTATCAACCTTTTTAATTCTTATGACACTTACAGATATGTTGCAGTTATTCTAAAACCTTACACACAGTATAAAACACACACATACGTAGACACACAGATATGCAAGTATGTGGTGAGAGGTTGGCAAAAGTTGTAAAGAGAAGTGGGAAAACTGAAAAAAAAAAAAAAAAAAAAAAAAAGGTGCATTTTTAATGAAATCCTTTGCAATATTTATTCTGTAGTGTATAACAGACACTCTCTTGTCACCCTGATTGCTAGAATGAACTAATAATTGGTCCGTTGAAAACTTGCAACCAACAATGCTATTATTCATGAAGTGCAATATATACAATGAGTTACTGAGTAAGCAAAAAAAGTTGTAAAGAAAATAAACCAATAAATATAGATGTGGGTGTGTGTGAAGATATAATTCACACGTTACCTTGTGTAGTTAAGGAGCTCATTTTGCAACCATGTGCTGTTGGGTTCAGTCCCACTGCACAGTACCTCGGGCTAGTGTCTTGTACTAAAGACCCAGGCTGACCAATACCTTGTGACTGAATTTGGTAGATGGAAACTGTGTGGAAGCTCATTGTGTCTGCGCGTGTGTATTTGTCATTTCCCCCCACTATTTGACAACCAGTGTTAGTTTGTTTACATCCCCATAATTTAATAGGTCGGCAAAAGAAACTAATTGAATAAGTGTCAGGCTTGAAAAAAGAAAAAAAAAAAAACATTAGTATCGGGGTTGACTTTGACTAAAACCCTTCGAAGCAGTTCTCCAGCATGATCATAGTGCAATGACCAAAACAAATTAAAGATATGACATAAATACACAAACACCCACAAACAAACACATAATAAGAAGCCTACCCAAACACATACACAATACCCTCAATTTGCATCTTGCCATCTTAAAAAAGGAAAGATAAGACACACTTTGTTCCATAAAAGTGGTTGGTCAGCAACCAGATGAAGGTAGTATCAGGTAAAAAGGCCTCTTAACCCATTGCAGACGGGAAGCAATACTGACCACATTGAAACACAGTGTGTCTAAGTGGTGTGATGTCTCACTCTGTATGGCACAGTGTTTTCAGATATACCACATTGAGAAGAATCTGTAAAATTCCTTGTATGAAAAATTATGTAGTTACTGAACAGCCTAATACTGGTACACAGCACAGACTGTCAGTATTAAATCTGCTTGCAAGGGGTTAAGTGATGCCAGGGACAAGGCAACATCTGTAGTGTTGGTGCCATGACAAAATGCACCTTGTACAGTTGATGATAAGATTAGCATCCAGCCAAGATGTGATTCCTGACACAACTAGGAGGACTATAACTTTGAATAAAAACTGGTTCAATCTGTGATGACCCACCCAACCCATGCCAGCATAAAAGTGGGCATAAAATGCTGATAATAATGATGATGATGACACATTGGTAAATGTAATTCTAAATGTACATTAAGACTGGATGATCACAGGTAGAGTGTCTGCTTATATATGTCTGCTCAGTTAGTTTTCAGTGAGTAAATTTTCTGAGTTTTGTTTTGATTCCTGGTTGGAAAAGCGGGAAAGTCTGTCTCAAATCCCATCATACCATGTAAAAAAAAAAAAAAAAAGACACATTAAGACAGTGTAGTCCTGGATGTTTAGAGACAGATTGGTCATGTCTAGAATGCCTCTGATCATAGGTCTTCTTGATCAGGACGGACCTACGGATTAAAAAAACACCAGCCCCCCCCAAGGGCTAGAATAACAAGTAAATTTCCTTATATTCACATCCTCTCGTGTTTCAAAATGAAAGACACACAGGCCAATGTAATTGGCACTGACCTGGGTCAATCTGTTTTCTTCTACAGCCCAAGAAATTGATGTGACACATCCACACAAATTTCATTCAAACTGTAGCAATGAGAAAGAGAGTATCACAAACCATAAAAATATCAAATTAAGTAATAAACAAATTAACTGGTGTGATGGTGATAAAAAAAAAAGTCATTATGAATAGGCAGATATTTTTTTTCTGAAATACCGAAAAATTCCGTTTATAAATACACAGACATGCATTTTTCTTTCTTTTATGTTTTTATACTAATATCATGATTAAAATTAGGGATGGGTATAGTGTATATTTCACATGTCAGGCAAGTGATTTGATCCGAGCCAGTGTGTTTGAAACTAAAGCAATTATAGTACTAGTTCTCAACATGACCCTTGGGGGTCCATGTAAGATTTTATTGCTCAAGTTTTGGGACAATAAATTGGTTTTACATGTACAATACAGAAAACATTTTAACAATTTTTTGATACAATTCCTAATAATATTTAATTACAAAAATATAATGGGATTTTTTCAAAACATGGAAAGGCTTTGAGGGTCCTCCCATGTAAAATAGGAATCAAAGGGATCTATAGGTAAAAACTGGTTGAAAAACACTGGACACATTGGTTTCAAATTTTGGAACAAAGCCAGCAATTTCAGGGGAAGGTCTAAGTTGATTACATCGACTCCAGTGCTCAACTAGTATTGGGTCATCCCATAAATAAAGTGTTTTTTTCAATTGCATGAACTAAAAATCGGAGGGGGATGGGATAAACTACCTGCATCAACTTGCTATAAAAGCAGGTATTAATTTTGCCTTGCCCTTATTCTTAGTGCAAGTTTTGAAGAATGCAATTTGATTTTAACAGTTATTTTTTCAAAGCTATAATGGAAGTGACAAAGGAGCATCTTTGGCATATTTTGCTTTATGAGTTCAAAAAAGGCAACAATGCAATGGAAAGTGTAAGGAATATTAATGCAGTATATGGGGATCGGACAATAAGCGTAAGTCAGTGTCAACAGTGGTTCCAGAAATTCTGAGCCAGAGACTACAGCCTACAAGATGAGCCTCGTCCTGAAAGATTAGTAGAGCTCGACAAGGATGTCTTGCAAAGCCTGGTGAAACAAAATCCCATCGTAACTGTTGGGTAACTAGCAGAGAAGCTTGGATTTGGTCATTCAACCACTCAACGTCAGCTGTGTGCCATTGGAAAAGTCAGCAAATTGGGTCAATGGGTTTCCGAGTCTAATCACACTCAGAGAGTGAATGTGTGCTCTTCTTTGCTGTCATGTCTCACGAATGAACCTTTTTTTGGACTGAATAGTGACTGGTGATGAGAAATGGATTCTCTATAAAAATGTCAAGCACTGAAGACAGTGGGTAGGGAAAAGAGAAACACCAGCACCCCAGGCTAAAGGTCTTCACCCGTGTAAGGTGTTGTTATCTGTTTTGTGGGTTATGAAAGGCTTAGTCCACTTCAAACTTTTAAACCCAAACCAAACAATAACAAAGGAGATCTACTGCGAGCAGCTTGAGCGCCTTAAGTCAGCACTTGAAGAAAAACAACCATCTTTGGTTTCAAGACAAAAGATGTTCTTCCATCAGGATAATGCACAGCCACATACAGCGAGGATGACATTCTAAAGGCTGCAGTGGTTTGGATGGGAAGTGATACCTCACCTACCATATTTGCTGGACATTGCCCCATCTGATTCCGCAGTCTTCAAAATCATTTGGATGGAAAAAATATGAATTCGATAGATGAGATCAGAACAATACTAGAGGAGTATTTTTTGTCCTGGAAAAGTGAATTTTGGAAGAGGGGCTTCGCAATTCTACCAAATAGATGGAGGAGCATTGTAGAAAATGAAGGAGAGTATATTTTAGGTTAAAAAAGAATGTTGTTTATCTTGATTTTGAAAAATAAAAGAAGTATGAAAAAAAACAGCATTATTTCTGGGATGACCCAAATACTTAATTTATTGTCCCTGAAAGGATGAAAAGTAAAGATGACCTCAGTGGAATTTGAACTCAGAACATAAAACTGGACAAAATGCTGCTTAGCATTTTACCTAGCACTGCAATGATTCTGTCAGCTCACTGTCATGGTGTGGAAGATACATGTTAGCTATTTAAAAATAAACAAAGACTTAACTTCACGGCTTTTTAGTCATTTAATATGCTGAGATGCAGTGGAATCATGTCAATGACCAAGTCAGGTCACAGTTCATGAGATGAAAAATTTGACACCAAATAATAAGTATTTAACTGAAGTTAACAGCCTTTGTATGTTTTTGAATGGCTAATGTATGCTTTCCACACTGCAATCATTTATAATGCATACTATCAGGCTGCAAAACCTTTTACCACCTACCCAGGGCTGGATTAACCCTTTTGTCACCATATTTCTGTTGAGATGCTCTGTGTTTCTTACAATTAATTTTAAATATAACAAAGAATTTAGTAAAATAACTTAGTAAAATAAGCTAGTGTTAGGAACATTAATTTTGACTTAAGTTTGGTGGAATATTTTAATTCTAAACCTTTGAAAACAAGACATTTGTACTACAGAGCCAGAAGCAGTTTCAGCTGGATTGGTATCAAAAGGGTTAGACACATAGAGGCTCTAAGAACTTAAGATTTTAGTGTCCCTAGATATATGTAATTCAAAATATAAACAATACTAAACCATAAAATTAATTTTTTTTTTCAAAATGAAACAAAACAGTAAGATAAAAAAAATAATGTTTATTTTTGTATACTCTCACTTTATTTATATCCTCACTATGACACCATGAACACTTTGAAATTATATTTCCAATCATTTAAATATTATTTTAGCAAGTTTCAAGTGATTTCTTTTGTACTGTAAACCATTTACCATTCCTGTGGTGCCCCACTTCCTTTGGTGGTCTAAGTACATGCTTATTTTGCATTATGGTTAGTCCAGCACTGCAGCTACCCTCTTTTATCAACAATTTTTGCCTTAGACCACCTCTGGACCTATGATAAAAGCATCCAGTTTAAAGTGATCTAAATTAAAACCTACCATCAGGATTCTAGGCTAATTTATATTCCAAACACCATTTTAATAATGGCCAAATTATTTTATTAAATACTTCATTATTTACAAATTAATTGACTTAAAGGCTGCATATTTCAATAGAAAATATGGTAACAAAAGGGTTCAGAAATAAACACAATAAGCTTAATTGCATTTTTAGATTATCATTTTTTAGAATTATATATTATTTTATATAAGAACGAATTAGTAAAAAAACTAACTATTGTTTTCAGTTTCTTCTTTTCCAACAAGCTGTAGTGCACCTGCTCACTGCATACAATAAGCTCATTACCATTATTACTACTATTATATTGGATTATAGTAGATTATCTATTTTCATTGAAGGTGTACACCATTTCGAGCGTGGCCGTTTTCGTGCGGGTGACACGTAAAAGCACCCACTACACTCTCTGAGTGGTTGGCGTTAGGAAGGGCATCCAGCTGTAGAAACTCTGCCAAATTAGATTGGAGCCTGGTGTTGCCATCCGGTTTCACCAGTCCTCAGTCAAATCGTCCAACCCATGCTAGCATGGAAAGCGGACGTTAAACGATGATGATGATGATGATGATGATGTGTACAATTCTGTGTTACATGTATGTATGTGTTTTACATTTTGAGACAACTGAAGCCTTCAAACCAAGATGCATTTAATAAATGGTACTATATTCATGACCAATATCATTTAATATCCACTTTTCATGCTGGTATAGATCAGATGGAATTTGTTGAAGCATATTTTCTATGGTCAGATGCTCTTCTTGCCACCAACCTACTCCTGTTTCTAAACAATCTACCCATCTACGATGGAGGCATAAAATGAGGGAGGGAAGTCATAACAGCAGTATGTATTGAGAAATGTGTAAATGGACTTGATAGATTACTGGGTGATGTCTTTATGCTCCCAGCCTCTGTATCATGAATGGTTATGTGGACCACTCCTAACGAAAGCCAGAGTTTCCTTCAACCATTACATAAACAGTATTAAGAAAAATGTTATTTAGATGTACTTTATTTTAGTTGTTTACACTATTTTACACTTGTTTATACTCTTATACATTCAAAGTTCACAAATTTCCTAATTTAAATTATAAATCATATCATTCCTTTCAATAATATCAATATGATTGCAAAACTTCTTTGCAGACAATATTTTCTGTTTGGTCGACACTAATTTTCAAATTACTTGAGTCCGTTGCTCTACTCATAGTGACGTGTAACTAACCATGTGTAAATATCAGAGAAGGTAAAAATACACCTTGTGCTTTGTTTGCTGTGAATGCGCAAGTGGAATCTTTAGGGTTGCAAAAAATCAAACTAAGACTGTTTTATGTGAATAATGTCTGGATGTTCTGGTGCCATGGGTTATTTTGATTGACAAAACTGAGATGTAAACAACAGCCGCTTTGATTAGCCATTTTGAATCTTATTCAAAACTGACATACTTCAATAGCCACAAAATAATCACACACTTTTTCCATTTTACTTTCGCTATTAACCGTCCTCATGACCCCTTTTCGTATCTATTATGGGCCCACAAACTATACAATGAAAATCCAGAGTTACTCATGGTTGGTGAATTTTTAATAAAAATGCAAAGGTGGTTTATCAATTCAAAAACTGATATCCACGAAATAATCATACTTCCTAATTTTTTAATGCTAAAAACCTTCCTGACGACTGTCTTTGCAATCCCCCAAAATACCGTAACCATTGGTCCAGCCGTCTGGCCGTGAAGAGGGAACAGACAAAGAGATAGACAGATGGACATAATGCCCATTGTAGTAAGATAGTAAATCTGCCCATCAACGATGGGAAATAAAGGGATAGTATTGCAAATCTAAACCCTCTGAATTCAGGAACTACATGGGGTGTAGTTAATCCTTGTTGCTGGAATTTTAACAAAAAAAAAAAGAAAGGTGATTTATTAACACAAGACTCAATAATATCCACTAAAAGCCTTCCTGATT
>NC_068998.1:39406120-39406796 GCF_001194135.2 Octopus bimaculoides
TGAAAGAAGCCCGTCATATATATGTATATATATATGTATGTGTGATTGTCCCCCCACCATCGCTTGACAACCGATGCTGGCGTGTTTACGTCCCCGTAACTTAGCAGTTCGGCAAAAACAGACCGATAGAATAAGTACTAGGCTTACAAAGAATAAGTCCTGGGGTCGATTTTCTCAACTAGAGGTGGTGCTCCAGCATGGCTGCAGTCGAATGACTGAAACAAGTAAGAGAGTAATATGCTTATGTTTCATGATACATCTCACCTTGGCTCACTAAAAGTTTTGTGTGGCCCACTTCTGTAATATACAGCCAGTCTTGTGCATCAACAACAACAACAACACTATCCCAATATATTTGATGTTATATAATATGTGTATCATATATATGATCTTCCTGTGATTTTAGCAACACAGGAAGTATGCCTAAAGCAGGCTGGGATGGGTAAGGTTGCAATAGAATTTTAAATTATAGCAGTTAAAACCAATACACTCCATTTCCTTTTAGAAAGGCATGCATGTCTCAATGCAGCGTTTGCCTTATAAAAAAAAAAAAATTATAATGAAGGGATATAGAGTCTTTATCAACACCAATTAGAGAGAGTGTTATCCTTGATATCTAATAAGAAAAAGAAGAAGAAGAAGAAGAAGAAGAAGAAGAAGAAGAAGAAGAAGAAGA
>NC_068998.1:39407710-39408455 GCF_001194135.2 Octopus bimaculoides
GAGTGTGATCGTTGCCAGGGCCGCTGATTGGCTGCAATGTCAGTGGTACTTAATAAGCACCATTCAAGCGTGATCATTGCCAGCAGCGCCTAACTAGCACATGTGCCAGTGGCATGTTAAAAAATAACATTTGAGCGTGGTCGTTGCCAGTGCCGCCAGACTCGCTCCCGTGCAGGCAGCATGTAAAAAAACACCTTTTGAGCATGGTCTTTGCCACAACTGCCTAACTGGCCCTCGTGCTGGTGGCACGTAAAAGCACCCACTACACTCTTGGAGTGGTTGGCACTAGGAAGGGCATTCAGCGGTAGAAACTTTGCCAAATCAGATTGGAGCCTGGTGCAGCCTTCTAGCTCGCCAGTCCTCAGTCAAACCATCCAACCCATGTTAGCATGGAAAGTGGACGTTAAACGACGATGATGATGATATATATATCGACGTTTTTTTGACGTCCTGTACCCGGATATGCATCTATATATACATGTAGATGTAGGTATGTACATATATGTATGTATATATGCATATGCTTACATATCATTTGTATTATATATATATATATATATATTTAAGAATATGCGTTTTCTCCAATCCTTAAATATACTCAAATACCCAAAATTTCAAGGAGTTCCTGCCTTAAAAACAGGAGCTAACCACAGTTATTTTGTGTTCTTTGCTACATTGGTTTCTATTAACCCATTTATTCTATCAGAAGAATTTTTATTCATTAAGATAGAAGAAATACACATAA
>NC_068998.1:39408904-39410983 GCF_001194135.2 Octopus bimaculoides
TCATCATCATCATCATCATCATCATTGTGAACAATCATTAGTCACCGGTTTAAGAATACAAACGCCATACGTTTTCAAAAGTAAAAACAAAAACAAAAGAATAAACCACAAATTCAATATCTCTATCACACACACACACACACACACACACACACACATGGACAAACAAAAGTTTATTACAGAAAGGAGATCAATATCTCAGCTAGCATTATTTCTCCTCCTCATCACTGCCACCACCACCACCTCCACTATTATTACTATTACTACCACCGCCACCATCACCAATAACAACAACAGCCCCACCACATAAGCATTAACACTGTTATTACAACGGCTATTCATCATATATTAGGCAGGGGTAGTCATCCTTATCCCACTGGAGTTGAGTCAGAGTAAATAGGGCAGCAAAATAAACAACAACAAAAAGCTTACAGAATGTGAAGACATCCGTGTGTGTGTGTGTGTGTGTGTGTGTGTATATATATATATATACACACACACATACATACACACACACACACATTTATATATATATAGTGAATGAGGAAGAGAGTAAAAGAAGGGAAAGAGATACAGACAAAAAGAGAGAGTGTGTGTGAAAGGTTCAACACACAAGGTAAGTTAGCAGAACATACTGTTTGTTTTGTTATCAATTTTTAAATTTTTAATTTTTTTTATTTTACCGCTTTGCCATTCTGGTCCACCATCAACAGGTATAGCTAGCTAGTCTCTCTCTCTCTCAACCTCATTTACTTTGTCTTTCCTTCTCTGTCTGTCTGTCTGTCTCTTTTATATATATATATATGCACAGGTGTAGGAGACAAGAATGGCAAGAGAAAAAAAAAAAAGAACTATATACATACAGGTAAATGAAATATGATGAATGTATATATATATATATATATATATATATACATACATATGATGTGTGTGTATGCATAGTAGTAAAGAAAATACTTTAGAAAATGTTAAGTCAGTAAAATAATAATACACATATAAAGTACAAGGACACACATACATGCATACATACAATATACACACCCATAACACCTAACTCTATTTGTCCCAGCTCTCTATAGTCTGAGTTTAAGTCCAGACAAAACCAACGTTATCGTTTATTCTTCCTACCATTATCAAGTTGCGTACTGGGGTCGACCTAATCGACTGGCCCCCTCCCCACAAATTTCAGGCCTTGTGCCTATAGTAGAAAGATCATTATTATTATTATTTAAGTCAGTGAGCTGGCAGAATCATTAGCACGTTGAATAAAATGCTTGGTGGCTTTTTTTTCTGGTTCTTTTATATTCTGGGTTCAAATGCCACCGAGGCCGACTTTGCCTTTCATCCTTTCAGGGTTGATAAATTAAGTACCAGTGAAACACTGGGGTCGATGTAATCGACTCATCCCCACCCAAATAGGTGCCCTTGTGGAAAAATTTGAAACCACTATCATCATTATTATCATTATTATTCATTGCTATGCTCTGGGTTCAAATTCTGCTGGGGTCAACTTTGCCTTTCATCCTTTTGAGATTGATAAATTAAGTACCAATGAAACACTGGGGGCCCAATGTAATTGACTGGTCCCTCCCTGCAAATTTCAGGCCTTGTACCTTTAGTAGAAAGGATTACTACTACTACTACTACTACTACTACTACTACTACAAAGCTCAAATACCCTATATTTCAGGAGAAAACTGAGTGAGGTGGACTTTGTATGAATGCATCCATCTCTTCATAACTGTCAACAAGTTTATAACTACAGGATGTTAGAATATCAAGGGGAAACAAAAATACTATATATATATATAGAGAGAGAGAGAGAGACGAACAGACAGATGTGATAGATAGATGAATGCATGCATACATACATACATAAACTTTCCAAAAATTTAGCACATAAATACATATGCATGCATCTAAAACGCATCCATAAAACAAACATACAAATCTGCGCATACACTAACACCAAATACTGCACACACACACACATATGCACAAATACTTAGATGATGTTGATAAAAGTTCTAATGAAGGAGCCTTGAATCTATGTTAGAGTCCGGCTCTTTCTCTATGGAC
>NC_068998.1:39411001-39411826 GCF_001194135.2 Octopus bimaculoides
TGAATGCATGCATACATACATACATACATAAACTTTCCAAAAATTTAGCACATAAATACATATGCATGCATCTAAAACGCATCCATAAAACAAACATACAAATCTGCGCATACACTAACACCAAATACTGCACACACACACACATATGCACAAATACTTAGATGATGTTGATAAAAGTTCTAATGAAGGAGCCTTGAATCTATGTTAGAGTCCGGCTCTTTCTCTATGGACAAGAAATACAGAAATGAAACTGATTGATAACATACATACATACATACATGTATATTAATTTTTGAGGAAGTTTAAAGTCACAACACACACACATTGTAAATATGCATACACACACTCACAGATACACAAATAATGTGAGAAAGAGAGGGAGGGAAAGCTGTTGTAGAGAAAGAGTAATACACCTTGTCACCATCCATTAGAAAGCCTGACAGATCGATACCAATCAATTGTTATACTAACAGTCACACAATTAAATACACGTTTGTGTGTGTGTGTCCATATGTAAATGTTAATCTTCACCATCACCATCACAAAGTATTCTATTACGCACAGATGAACGTCTACATATAATAAACACACCACCACTAACATGAACGATTATAGTTCTCTGAAAAGAAAGGTAGCATGATGCTGGGACAGGGTGGAGGTTCCATTTAAATAACTGACTCCGATTAATAAATTAATAATTAATTAAGCTGTTGTTTGTATATGTTAGTCTTTGTCATATCACGTTGTTTTGTTTGTTTATTATTTTTTTTACATATATGCGTGTGTGTGTGTGTGTGTGTGTGTGTGTGTGTGTGTGTGTGTGTG
>NC_068998.1:39412998-39416930 GCF_001194135.2 Octopus bimaculoides
TAATAACACTGAACTCAGAAATTCAGGGTGTTCCTCGTATCGGCCGCGCGCGCGCGTGCGTGAGCACGTTTGTATATACGTATTTGTCAAAGTGTGAGAGTTTATGCACGCCTTTTATCTGCCTAATTAAGTGACATGAGATAAAACATCACCACCAGCACTATCACCATCATATATATATATATATATACTATTAACATCACGAACATAACAAGCAACAACAACAATTAACTAATAAATATTAAATAGTTTTGGAAACTGGGTTGTAATAACAAACATCATTCATTATTAGTCAAATTGCAGAGAAGATAGAGGTGAGTAGAAGAAATGGGAAGAAATTGGTTGTGTCAAACAGTTAGACAGACGATAGTGAGGAGAAGGAGAGAGAGAGAAAGAGAGCAGAGAAATGCACCACCATACACAAACGTTATATATATACATATATATATATATATATATACATATATATATATATATATACACTGTATGACACCACCCATAAATACCACAAGTACACACAAATGTCATACTAGATTCCAGCACACCCCCACATTACACTACTGTACAACCCCACTGTATTACGCATCAAATTCTACAACTACTACCACACTAGCTTCCTTCCACAACCATCAATATAAAAATGGATATCACCAGAGCAGAGATAAAATCTTGTGGGACCTTGGACCACATACAGGTACTGTGAAGGGTAATATTTTCAAAAAAAGCAAAATGTAAAAATAAAAAATAAATATATTTTCACAAGGACAACAAATAAAATCCAAACAACAAGAAGCAACTTTCTGTAAAAACATCAGTAAATTGTAAGTTCTTGCCATGAAAGCAAGTCTGTTGAGTTATATTTGTGCCATTGTTGGTCTCTGTTCATTCTTTAGATATTTCCTCTCAGACAAACTCTTGTCCCTAACCAGATTATTTCTCATTAAACACAAGTGAATCCATAATGCTATTTAAATATTAGGAATGAAGCATATAGGAGCATATAATATATTAGAAGCTTGTAGAGTTTCAGGTTTGGGCCTGAATTTTATTAAAATTCTTAAAGTGAAGAATTTTTGGTACAAATTCAAACTCAGTATTATCTAAATAAATCTTTTGAAACTTGGTTGCTTGTGCTGAAATGTCTTCATATCTGGAAAGTCTACCAGAAAAAAAAAACAATGAATAAAGCAACTTTGTTTCATTACAATAACAAAGAACTGAGTGTAACTTGTCTCTAAAATGGTTCTTCCTTTTATTCTTTTACTTGTTTCAATTATTTTGACTGCGGTCATGCTGGAGCACTGCTCTAAAGGTTTTTTTTTTTAGTGGAACAAATTGATCCCAGGACTTATTCTTTGTAAGCCTAGTACTTATTCTGTTGGTCTCTTTTGTTGAACCACTAAGTTACAGGGATGTGAACACACCAACATTGGTTGTCAAGTGATGGTGGAGAACAAACACAGACACAAAGACATACATATAAATATATACATATATATACAACGGGCTTCTTTCAGTTTCCATCTACCAAATCCACTCACAAGGTTTTGGTCATCCCTAGGCTATAGTAGCAGACACTTGCCTAAAGTGCCATGAACCCGGAACCACATGGTTGGGGAGCAAGCTTTTTACCACACAGCCACGCCTGCACCTAGATATGTTTCTACTTTAACCCTTTTGTTACGATATTTCTGTTGAAATGCACAACCTTTGTTTCAATTCATCTTCAAAAAAGAATGCAGAACTTAGTCAAATAATTTTATAATTATATGAAGCTGGGGTTTTTGGAATAAATTAAATTTGATAGAAGATTTTAATTTAGATCATTTTAAAGCAAAAAATTTGTCTTGGAATCGGGGGGTGATCTTAGGCAGGTTGGTATCAATAGGGTTAAACTGTTTTACTTCACAAAGCAACATCTTCAGTGAAGGTGCATGGTTTAGTGGTTAGGTTGTTGGAATCATAATCATAAGACTGAGGTTTCAATTCCTGAACCGGGCGATGCAGTGTGTTCTTGAGCAAAACACTTCGTTTCACATTGCTCCAGTCCACTCAGCTAGCAAAAATGAGTAATCCTGCACTGAACCGGTGTCTTGTCCATTGGGGAATATATACTCCACAGAAACCAGCCTTATGAGTCTATATGATTCAAGGAGCTTTATCCTTTTTTATCTTTCTTCAGCATTACCATTCTTTTTACCAATTCTCTTGTTTTTGTTCAATCATTACTGTATTCCGTATTTTCTACTTTAATTTTTTGCTTTATTTTAGGATACTAGAACTTTCACAAATGAACTGAAGTTAAAGTAATGGTAGGGGCCTTATGTCTACACTTTCTAGTTACTACTCCATGGTTTGCTCATAAAACAACACAGTTTGCATTTAGCTAACCTTATAACTTTCACATAACACCAAATATTACTATTCTTTGGTTATACAAATTATTCCACATTTTGCTGGAAAAACAAGCTTGGTATCATGAATTTGGGAAATTTTTACTCACTGACCACCACTCTTGATAAACAGAATAGTTGTTTTTTTTTTTTTACTTCTATAGTACCATCATCATCATCATCACCATTTAATGTTTATGTTCCATGATGGCATGGGTTGGATGGTTTGATAGGATCCAATGGCACCAAAGACTGCATCATACTCCACTGTCTACTTTTGCATGATTTCTTTGGCTAGATGCTTTTCCTGATGCCAACCACTTAACAGATTGTACTGGGTATGCATGTTTTTTTCTGCTATTCTTGTTTTTTTTTGTGTGTGTGCGTCATCAGCACCGGTAAGGTTGCCTTGCAGCTTGCAAGACTACAAACCTCAAGGGAGGCAATTTTATGCAAGTAGATGAAGGATGAAAGTATGAGAGGAACCAGAGCAGAGATAGGTTTCTAGTTGTAGAGGAGCTACAGGACAATTCACATTTTAGAAGAGATGGTGGTGGGGTGATTGGGGTGGAGTGAGGAGGAGATGCAAAGAGTGGCGATGCGGTGTCTGTGTGGATCCTCAAAGTATGAGGTGTGAAGTAAATGGAGAAAGAAGAATTGACAGTCTGGGTGTGTGGAGGTAGCAAGAATGCATGGAAGGGTGTGAGTTGGGGAATGGGTGACTATGTTTATTACAAATATGAATATACACTATATTCACTGACCCCTTTTTAAACCCCTGATCTAGAGTACTTATATTTGGATTTAGCATTCATAGGCACAGGCATGGCTGCGTGTTTTACAACCATGTAATCTTGGGTTCAGTCCCGTTGCTTGGCACCTTTGGTAGGTGTCTTCTCCTATAACTGTGGGCCAACAAAAAAGCCTTGTGATTGGATTTGGTAGATGGAAACTGAAAGAAGCCTATCATGTGTGTGTGTGTGTGTACCCTTGTCTTGGCATTGCATGGTAGTTGTAAAAGAGCATGATAGTTGTAAAAGAGCATGTTATTTGATTCTAATCTTCTGTGAAAAATATGTTTGGTCATGGGGAAGTATTACTCGGCTTGGAAACTGGTGAGGGTTGGCGACAGGAACAGCATCCAGAAGCAGGAAATCTGCCTCAAAAAATTCTGCTTGACCCATGCAAGAATGGAAAAGTGGAGGTTAAATGATGATAATGATGATGAAATAAAATAACTCTTTTGCTTAATCAATATCAACCCCACCACCAATAGCAGTACCACCACTACCATCATCGCAACTTTACATTAGATTGCCCCACTAGCAGCATCACAGCCACAAAAACCACCAAACCAATGACGAAAGCCTCCATGTGGTCGTCTGATCTGTTAAATATAACAGCCAATTTTCCCTCAAATCACATCTTACTGTTTTAAGTAAGGAATTAGCATATTGCATAAATGGAAAGACAAGGTTGATCACAGCTAATATGCCACTGATCGTAGTTTTAATTGATCAAGAGTGACGGGGGGGGGGG
>NC_068998.1:39417033-39422782 GCF_001194135.2 Octopus bimaculoides
GGGGGGGGGGGGCAGAAACAATACCCACCACCACCACCACACCACCGCCGCCACCACCACCACAACAACAACACTATCCCACCTGCTACATTAGATCAAATCCCTGTACCGTCACCAACACATTACACCATTACAATGCTAAAACCACCACCACCACCACCATCACAGCAATGCCACATTACACCAGTTTCATCCACCACCACCACAACTAGCACCACACCATTGCTGCCACCACCACCACCACCACAATCACATATGAGATTTCATTTCTGCCACCACTACCACCACACCATTAAACTACATTAGACAAGATTTTAACAACACCACTATCACCAAAACGTTTACACCAGATTCCATTGTTACAACTATCACCACCACATCACATTACACCACCACCACCACACACACACAGTACCACATTGCATCAAATTCCTCAACCACCACTACCACCACGATAAAGGTTATCTGGGAAAAGAGAAGATAATGAATTAAATGAAATTAGGTTGTAAAGTAAAAAAAATAGAAAACCTAAAAAACCTACTATTCCAGATAGGTTGCTTCATTACCATTTTGACATATTTTTACAGGGTGCCAGTCTATCCCAGTACAACACTTCATTATCATATTGACATAGTTTACATGGTACCACACTATACTTTATTCCACTACTATACTTCATAACCATAGTGACATATTCTACAAGGTACCACAGTCTCCTTATGTTTACGTCAGGACATTTATGCACATAAGACTGCAAGGAAACCATAAGGTGGGGAATGAATTTACGAATGAAAGAAATGTTTAGTACATTATCTTTTGGTGGGGGATAACGTGTGTCGTGTCATTGTGTGTCTGGTGCATGTGGGTAGTTCGTAAAGGCATAGAATCTTCTGGACGAAGAAGAAGAAACTGTGGATCTGAGTCGCTGGAGTTTTGACATTGTTGACATTACTAAATTAATCCGATATCAAGATGAGGTTAATATTAGCAGCTGCCTGATTAGAACGAACAAGGTAAGGGAGACAACAGAGATATACTAAAAAGACTAAGAGCAAAATTGTCACAGACAGTGTCAGAGTTATCTCCCTGAGATTTAAAATTAATATCACAAATCACATTAATACAAGTAGTATTTAATCTGAGTTGAGTGACCAAAAAGATGGATTTTAAAAAATCTGTACTTGTATATCAAAAGTACAGCTCTGCCACACACTGCGTCAGGCTAACTCACCTGCAGAGTAAAGTAATGCATACGTTTGTGGAATACACAGCCATTTAAATGATAATTCAGCGAGCAGGTATTTCAATTGATCGAACTGAAGGCATGTCTACACAGGTGAGTCCTCACCCCTGACTTTGTCACCTTATAAGTTTCAGGAAAACAGGTACTTTTTTTAATGAAATTTTCCACAAATATCCTTCAGGTCATGTAGATTATCATTGTCAAAACTTCTCAAACTATCTGATGTGGTGTACCAGCAGTTTTTTTTTCCAATGTGCCAGGGACCAGTAATATTTCTTAGTAATATTAATTTATACCGGAAACAATATATATAATGGATATAATAAAAGTTGACAATTTTTTTATCTTAAATTTATTTTGTAAACAAATAATACAATATTACAAAAGCATTTTATAATGTTTCTTTCTTTTCTGGAAACTTGCCGCGTACTGGCAGCTGATGGCTCACAGACTGGTGCTGGTCCATGGACCACCACTCTGAGTAGCACTGCTCTATATGGTTCCTTAGCATACTGGAAATAGCAGCCAAATATCTCTCAAATTACACCCTATCTCGTAGCTTAAAAAAAAAAAAAAAGAATGTCATATCTATACTGTAGTCCAAGATACATTAAAATACACAGCTGGAATGCTTATGACCAGAGTCCTGGTAGATTTTAAACTGACCAGGGTCTAAACAACAACAAATGCCATTACTATTTTATCTTTTGTTAGAGTCACTGGACTGCAGCCATGCTGGAGCACCACCTTGAAAAATTTAGTCAAACAAATCAACTCCAGTACTTATTTTTTAAGCCTGGCACTTATTTTATCAGTCTCTTTTGCTGAACCACTACTAAGTTACAAGTACATAAACAAACCAACACTGGTTGTCAACTAGTAAGGGGACAAACACAAACATGCACACACACACATTTGATGGGCTTCTATACAGTTTCTGGCTATCAAAGTCACTCACAATGATTTAGTCGGCCAGGGACTATAGGAGAAGATACTTGCTCAAGGTGCCACACAGTGGGACTGAACCTAAAACTGCATGGTTACAAAGTGAGCTTCTGAACCGCAACAATATCACCACATTTCTGTAGCCAGTCTGCAGAATAACACATTTGCCATTTTGGCTGCTGAAACTACAAAATATTTACATGACTTACTGTAATATACCACTCAATAAACAACTAATTAATTAATAAATAAATAAATAATGTTACTATCACCACCAACACCAATTATACAATCCCTCAATTTTGTGGTGTAGGAGTGATGCAGAAAAGAAACTCTATGCTATATAAATAGTGAGTCTAAAATTATCTTTGCCTTTTAGTTAGTTTGCCTCTGAGACTGTTCAACCTACAAAACTGACCAACAAGCCAATGAAAAAGTAGTTGTTGAACCTGTTTAGAAATAGCAGCAAAATCTCCCTCAAGTAACAACCTGCTATCTTACATAGGGTAATGTGATATGAAAACTGCCCAATATCATACCAAGCATTCTGGTGTAATTTATAAAACATTATAAAATCGAATGACACAGTCACATGGTTCTGAGTTCAGTCCCACTATGTGGCCTCCTTGGGCAGACCAAAGCCTTGCAAGTAGATTTGGCAGATAGAAACTGAAAGAAGCCCATCGTATATATGTCTTTGTGTGTGCGTTTGCCACCCACCTCTCTGCTTGACAACTGATGTTGGTATGTTTATGTCTCCATAACTTAGTGGTTCAGATAAGTATCAAGCTTAAAAAAAAATACTGGGGTCACTTCATTTGACTAAAGATTCTTCAAGGTGGTGCCCCAGCATGGATGCAGTCTAATGACAAACAAGTAAAAGGTAAAAATATGCATGCATGCATACATACATACACATATATAGGAGCACTCCGTCGGTTACGACGACGAGGGTCCCAGCTGATACAATCAACGGAACAGCTTGCTTGTGAAATTAACGTGCAAGTGACTGAGCAATCCACAGACACGTGTGCCCCTAACGTAGTTCTCAGGGAGATTCAGCATGACACAGAGTGTGACAAGGCCGGCTCTTTGAAATACAGGTACTACTCATTTTTGCCAGCTGAATGGACTGGAGCAATGTGAAATAAAGTGTTTTGCTCAAGGAGACAATGTGTCGCCAGGAATTGAACTCATGACGTGATGATCATGAGCCGAATGCCCTAACCACTAAACCATGCGCCTTCACATACACATATATATGTAGACATATACATACATATATCCTGACACATCATTATCATTAGCACTGTTTTTGTCCACTATTCCATGTTTGCATGCATTAAACAGAATTCTTTGAGGCAGACTTTCCATGGCCACATGCCCTGTTGTCAACCCTCATCCATTTCCAAGCAAGGTATATTTCCCCATCACCAGACACATTTACAAAGATTGGAAATGAAAATACTGCTTGCATGATGCTGACAACTATCACATGGTATCAAGATGAGGTAACAAAAACAGGCAGTCATGCATGCGCATGCACACACACACACACATATGTATGCATACATATATTTAAGAAAAAATTTTACACACAGATTTCACCAGTGCTGGTACCACATGAGAAGCACCAAGCCCAATCTGTAAAGTGGTTGGCATTGGGAAGGTAATCAGCTATAAAATCCATGCCAAAACAGAGTGGATCTTAGTGCGGTCCTCTGGCTTACCAGCTTCTGTCAAGCTGTCCAACCCATGCCACCATGGAAAACAGATGTTAAAGGATGATGATGATGAGGATGATGATGATGACGATAGGCTTCTTTCAGTTTCCTGTCCATCAAATACACTTACAAGGCTTTAGTCAATCTGAGGCTATTGTAGAAGATACATTTTCCAAAAGTACCACGCAGTGAGACTGAACATGAAACCATGTGGTTAGAAAGTAAAACTTCTCAACCACACAGCCATTCTCGTGCATATATATATAATGTATGTGTGTGTGTGTGTGTGTGTGTGTGTGTGTGTGTGTGTGTGTGTGTTTCTTTTCTAGTACTTGTCTATTAGACTGCAGCCATGCTGGGGCACCATCTTAAAGAATATTAATTGAACAAATTGGACCCAGTATTTATTTATTTTTTTAAGCCTGATACTTATTTTATCAGTCTCTTGTGCTGAACTGCTAGCTTATGAGAGCATAAACCAACCAACACAGGCTGTCAAGTAGTGGTGGGGGACAAACACAGACACAAACGCAACTCCTTTCAATGCAAAAGAAAGAATTTTATTAAAAAGAATTTCCTGCACTGCTTATATTTTGAGTGACTCAGCCATGTACAGATGAAAACATGAAATATCGTAGATCAGAGGTTGGTTTCAAGTATTCATAAAGGAAATATATGTGTGGATGTCACTATCATCATCATATATGTATGTATGTATGTATGTATGGAGAGGGAGAGAAAGAGAGAGGGGCAATTATGTGGATAAACAAATTAAATATTACAGCTTGGGCTAGATATACAAAATATTTATATGCATATATGTAAATAGAAAGAAAGCAAAGACTGAAGATTTTCAGACAATGAATATTTAAGTATAAATATATAAATATTTATATATTAATAGATCAAACTTACACAGAGTACAAACGACAGAGAAAACTAAAGGGGAGGAGGTTAAGTGTTACAAGTCCAACAGCTGTTTCCAGGGGCTTGGAGATCCATCATAATGTTGGTAGATGTAGTTCACCAAAATATGCAGCCAGTAATGGAAGCAAATAAACACTGAATAAATCGAGCCTCCATCATCAGGGTAGGAAAAAAACTTACATTTCAGATCATGATGCAGAGAAGTTTTGTAAAATCATATCTTTAACACCTTACCAATACTGGTTGTCAAGCAGTGGCAGGGGATAAAACAAAGCACACATATACACCAAATCTCTCCCTCTTTATACACACACATATATGTAGAGTTGGCTAGCAGGACTTCAACTGTCCATGCCACAATAGATAGTTGGAGTCCAGACAACTCCCCGCTAGCTAGCTCCATGTCAAACTGTCCAACTTATACCAGTATGGAGACCAGACATTAAACGAAGATGATGATGATACACACAAACACACACACAAATGCATGTTTCCTCACAGTTTCCATCCACCAAATTCCCTCACAAGGCATTTGGTTGATCTGAGACTGTAGAAGATATTTACCCAAGATTCCGTACAGTGGGACTGAATCTAAAATCATGTGGCTGCAAAGCAAGCTTCTTAACCACACAGCCAAGAATTAATTCTGTCATTCCAGACTTTAATTGTAAAGTTGCACCATCATCCTTTTTCTTGTGTCACTACACCAACTCTTTTTTTTTTTTTTTTTTTTGCATTGAAGGGATGAATGATGACATACTTTAAATTGATGGATAAACGACAAAGGAAATGATGTTTAGCATCACTGTGCTTAAACATGGCAGTTATTTTACCTCTATGAAGAAGAAAGTAAAGTAAACAGAACTGTGTTATTTATACATTCATATAACAGGAACTGAACTCCTCCCTG
>NC_068998.1:39423674-39435098 GCF_001194135.2 Octopus bimaculoides
TGATTATTATCAATCATGATCTAGAAACGCGTTTACTGTTAAACATCGGAATTGGTTAGTTTTCATTGTTTTTTCTTCTTGTTTTTGCCTTTGTGAGTTTCAAGTGATGCTATCTGTGGGATTCTCAGCTTTTTTAGCTGCTATTTCTGAACTTCGGTATATGGTGAAGCAAATATTTGCTGATCCCTTAATTATATTTATAAATATATATGAGCTTTTAAATAAGTTCTCCACCAATAATGGTGCTTTCATACCGATGGGCTTGGTAAAAATTGTTAATAACCCATGCTAGCATGGAAAGCGGACGTTAAACGATGATGATGATGATGATGATGATTTATTAATTAATAAATTGATAATCCTTTACCCTTTTAATTTGTATATATATATATATATAGATAGATAGATAAATATAGATATAGATATATGTATGTGTGTATACACACATTACATGTATATATCTTTATCTTTTACTTTTATCAAACAAATCAACCCCAGTGCTTATTTTTCTTTTCTAAGTCTGGTACTTATTCTACTGCCCTCTTTTGCTGAAGTGCTAAGTTACGGGGATATAAACAAACCAACACCAGGCATCAAGCTGTGTGGTGGGTAAATACAAACACACAGATAGATACATACATAATATATATATATATATATATATATATATATATATGCTAGTACCCACTGACTGGCCCCCGTGCCAGTGGCACATAAAAAGCACCGTCTGAACGTGACTGATGCCAGGACTGCCTGACTGGCTCCTGTGATGGTGGCACGTAAAAAGCACCCACTACACTTTCAGAGAGGTTGGCATTAGGAAGGGCATCCAACTGTAGAAACATTGCCAAATCAGATTGGAGCCTGGTGCAGCCGCTGGCTCTCCAGACCTCAGTCAAATGATGATAATGATGTATACACACACGCTAAGCTTCTTTCAGTTTCCATTTACCATATGTACTCAGTTTTTTGTTTTTTTTACTTGAGGCTATATATAGTAGAAGTCACTTGCCCAAGATACCATGCTGTGGGGGACACACAAACACACATACATACATACGAACAAAGTCTGGTGGAACTGTTTATACTGATATGAGAAAGGGCAAAACTAGGTATCTTGCTGTCATGAAACTGTTGCTTCAAGCAGATAGAACTTGTCATAGGAGAAAGGAAACACTGATTTCAAAACACTGCAGCCTTGTGGCCATATCCAATCATAGGAAAGGGGTCAAACTAAACCCTGGGGAGAAATCTGGAGCTACAGTCTCTAGGGAAACTTGACGTTGTCTTCATGTTTATTGTGGCAACTCCTGCAACAACATTACTGCCATGCTGTATCAACTGTTCTTCAGCCTTTGGATATCATGAATGGGACAGAAGAGGGAGATCTGCTGTGTGGGCAACTGCTGATCTTTTATACAATGTTGCTCAGGACTTCAAAAAAAGGACAAACCAGTGTTGTCTCACTGTGATAACACAACACAGACAGCCATAGTCTAACATGGGGGCCTCTCAAAACCACAACACTGCTCTGCCAACACACTGAAGCAAGATTCTCTATGCATATCTAAGGTCTCACAACACACACAAGCATGCATGCTTGCTACAAGCTTCCACAGTGTCAGTTACCTGTATTCCATCCAAGGGCAATGGCAGAAGACACTTGTTCAAAGATGTTCCAGTCATTCTTTTATTCTTTTACTTGTTTCAGTCAATGGACTGTGGTTATGCTGTGTATATTTCCATACAAAGTGTCTCTAGCACTACAATCGTCAATATGCATTGCTTTTGATTTTTCAAAACATAGGGTGTATTTTGAGGGAGATTTTGCTACTATTTCTAGCAGGATGAGCGATCACATAGAGATTACCCCACATTGACTTGATTGAGTGTTTCTCAGATTAGATGAACTATTTGGGTGTAACCAGGAAATATGAGGATTAGCACTCCCAGTTAAAATCTAATCATTTTATAGAAATACAAGAGATTCTAATTTTGGCACATGGCCAGAAATTTTGAAGGGAGGTGGGAGTCAATTACATCAACACCAGTACGTGATACTTTATTTTATTGGTCCCAGTGGAAAGAAAAACAAGGTCAACCTCAGTGGAATTTGAACTCAGAACAGAATGAGAAGGAAGAGATGCTACTATTCATTTTGTCTGACATGCAAACAATTCTGCTAGTTCACCATCTTGGAGAGAAATATTAATGGTTTCTGAGACGGGTTTCTTCTACAATCCACAATAACATATATTCGTCTTCAGCACATTAACAAATGTACCATATGTACCATTAATTATAGGATTTATGCAACATTGGTCTATCATTATGTCTTCAAAGCTAATAACTGCAGTATCTGCTCTTGATAGAAGTATTCTGGCTATTAGAAAGATCAATTGGATTAGAGCTAACTTGGGGCTAAACAGCAGAAGGATGAAGAATGGAAAGATGTTGGCTCCTTTACCTCTGAGGGATACTAAATGACAACCCAGAGGAATTGGAAGAACATAAATAAAAACATGGAAGAGATTAATGAGGGGAATCCAGCTATTATTTCTAACAGGATGAGCAAACTACCTATAGGTTTCTTCACTGGTGTGTGGTTGTTGAATATAGGTGGGTGGATGGGTGGGTCATGGAAAGAAGGTAGCAGCATACAATGATACTGATGAGGTATATTACAGTAGTATCGGTGAACTGATTTATATTCCAGTACATCACCCATTTGTTTTAGTACTGACTGTTAGTAACATATTTAGTCATTTTTCAGAAATGACCTTCACATCTGATGGTATTTCTACAACCTTCGATCTACTTTTCAGCTCTAAATAACACTTTTATCTGACTCTCTATCTTTTCTTTTCCTCTGGTTTATAAACAGTTCTTGAAATAAAGTATATATATATATATATATATATATATATCTGGTTTCACCAGTCCTCAGTCAAATCGTCCAACCCATGCTAGCATGGAAAGCAGATGTTAAATGATGATGATGATGATGATGATGATATACACACACACACACACATATAAATACATATGTGTGTGTATGTATAAAATGCAGTGTTTTTTTGTTTTGCTTGGTTTGGTTTTTGCGAAGATGGAATCTATTAACCAAAATCCACCTACTATTGAAAATCTATTTGAATAAACTAAGTGTGTTTTAGCAGACATAAAAACATTCCTCCATTTTCCTTTGTGTATTCTCGCCTCACATGAAGGTTTTTGAAGAATTGCTCATTATATTTTCTGGGTTATTGCTGACAAAAATAGACATTGCTCTGTTGTTGAGCCAGAAATATATAAACATATATTTCATATATATATATATACAAATATACACATCACTATCTCTCCTCTGTCTTTTTCTCAAACACACAACAGCTCTAGCCAATAAAATATCTTTTTCTGATATGTCTCTCTCCCCCTGTTGTGAAACAGAAAATAATCTCTAATCTATGATGTAGTAATTTTGCCATTGCAGTAAAGATCCAGTGAATTGTGAAGCTTCAAAATCTCTCTTTATCTATTTATCTGAATCAGTAAAATCTATCTTTTTCACACTTCGTTCACTCTCTCAGTCTATCTACCTTAACAAACCAGCAAAACTTTTTCCTCACACATTTTTCAACTAGCAAAACTTCTCCAACACAATCTTTCAGAGAAAGAGAAAGAGAGAGAAAAAAAATGAGATAGAAGGAGAAGAGAGAAATTGCACAGGACTTAAAAGGTCCCTTTCTTTCTCCCTTGCCAGCAGATGTGCTGCCGCTGTGAATTATAAAGCTAAAAATATTTAGTGCACTTGCTTAAGGACTTCCAAAGCCTGTCACAATCCCTTTTTTTTTTTTTTGCCAGATCTCAAGTGACCCATTTTTCAGGCAACAGGGGGTGGTGGAATTTGAACTCAGAATGCAAAGAACTAGAACAGTTAGCCCCAAATTATCCTGTGTGACACTTAAATAATTCCACCAATTCATCATCTTGGACTGGTACATTATCAACCCCAAAAAGATGAAAGATGAAGTTGACTTTGGTAGAATTAAACTTAAAAACAACAGGAACAAACATTTCAAGGCATTCTCTCTAATGCTCTAGCAACTCAACCAATTAGTCAAATTGTTCACAAACTGAATATATTAATGATGATGAACTCTTTAGTGGTGACACTATGGACAGAATGGGGTTATATGACACCACAATATCATCATCATCATGTCTATGTTCTATGCTGGCATAGCATGGAATAGATACACTGACAAGATCTAAATATTCCAAACATTGCATCACGCTTCAATGTCTGCTTTTGGCATAGTTTCTATGGCTAGATGTCCTTCCTAAAACCAACTGCCCTGCAAAGTACATTGGATGTTCCTTTCTTGCTACCAACTTGCAAGACAAAGATACCCCTTTGACTGAATGGGCCTAAAGTTAGGAGGGAGGCAGGAAGTGAGGCATTAAAGTATGAGAAAGGAACCAGAACATGCATGGCTACTCACATTATAAAAGAGAGGGTGGGAATAACCAGGATGGAACAGAATTCATATTATGGTAGTGTCACATGTTTTATACGAACTAACTCAACTAATAATAAACTACCTAATATCTAAAATAAATAACTCTTCAGGGGTGACACCGGTTATAGGACACTCAATAGATTATAACATTTATATCATTGTGCTATCACATGTTTTGTATGTTTTACCCATATCCTGCAGCAGAAGTGTTAAGACTGATCCTTCTGGTGGTGTAAAGCACCTGTAGCAGAGTCACGTAAAAGCGCCTGTGTGGTACCAAGTAAAAGCCTCCATGTAGTGTCACATGAAAGCAACCAGTTGGTGCCACAAAAAAAATGCCTGTGCAGCACCACATAAATTGCCCATGTGACGCCATGTGAAAGCACCTGTGCAGTGCCATGCAAAAGCGCCTGTGCGGTGCCATGTGAAAGCGCCTGTGTGGTACCATGTAAAAGTGCCTGTGCAGTTGCCAAGCAAAAGCACCCAGCAAACTCTGTAAAGTGGTTGGCATTAGGAAAGGCAACCATGCCAAACCAATCTGGTGCAGCCCCACCACCAGCTCTGGTCAAACCAGTCAACCCATGCCAGCATGGACAATGGATGTTAAATGATGATGAATGATATACCACTGATGTGGGCATTGTAGTGTATCCATTACAGTACCCACATCAGTTGCAGGCCACAAAAGGGAGAGTAAGTCGACCCTTCCATTTATAGACAGGGATGGTACCTTGGGTAAGCGCTAGCAACTCCTTAGCTTCTCAGGCCAGGGATATGGTGAAGATGTCGATAGGACATTAGATAACTGATAGGGGGGGATCCTAGACCAATGGCTTGAAGGTTACTGCAGCCAACAGACGTTTAGATGTCAACTAGCAATGCAGGGCAGCCTCATCATTGACCATGCTCTTTGCACTATTGAACACTAATTGATACTTGGTGTGGAGGCCCAGACAGGCAGTTAGGTGGTGATGGTGGTGGTGGTGGTGATGCCAACTGCTTTACTCACCATCCAAAGGTGTTTTGTTCTGAACAGAACAGTCAACACCATCAACAACATATACCTATTATATCACATGACCCAACTGTTGGTAAATATGGTCAGCACCATTTAATATGGCTACTAGCTTGATGATGGAGATGAGGGCTTTGTTATTCTAGAATAAGGTTTCTAGAGGGAAAGAACTTCATGAGACTAAAACTTTACATGGATAAATGCTTTAGTGTGGGACTACATAATTGGATTTCACTAGATTCGTTATAAACAAGAGCACACTCCGTTGTTGTAGTGCTAGTAATAGCATTTGAATTTGTGACCTGAATCATCACACCCATACCATAAGCAAGCTACGATTGTTAGAAAAGGAAACTGAAGTTACATACTTGGAAACTGAACAACAAAAAATGAGGGAAGTGATAAGTATACTAAACAATTACAATAATGCTGGCTTGAGTATGGACAAGAATTTCAGGAAGTGTTCACAGACACACAGACAGATGCTTGTTAATTTTAGTTCTGATAAAAAATTGCTTAGATATTTACAATATTATTATTATTATTATTACTATTAAGGCAGAGAGCTGGCAGAATTGTTAGCATGCCAGGCAAAATGTTTAGTGGCATTCCGTCCATCTTTACACTCTGAGTTCAAATTCTGCCAAGGTTGACTTTGCCTTTCATCCTTTCGGGGTTGATAAAATAAGTACCAGTTGAACACTGGGATCGATATAATCTACTTATCACCTCTCCACAAATTGCCGCCCTTGTGGCAAAATTTGAAACCATTATTCATCATCATCATCCTTTAATGTCCATTGTCCATGCTGGCATGGGTTGGACGGTTTAACAGGGCTGGCACGCTGGAAGGCCGCACCAGACTCCAGTCTGATTTGGCATGGTTTTCTACACCTGGATGCCCTTCCTAATGCCAACCACTCCAAGAGTGTAATGGGTGCCTTTACGTGCCACTAGCACAGGTGCCATTTGCATGACACTGGTATCTTCCATGACTGCGATTTTGCTCGGCTTGATGGGTCTTCTTCTCAAGCACGACATAATGCCAAAGGTCTCACTCCTTGCCTCCATGAGGCATGTTGTATGGAGTACAGTATGGCAGTGGAAGTGTGGGTGTAATGTGTGGGATGCACTACAGCAGTGAGAATAGAGCATGCAGTATGGGGTACGCTGTGGTAGTCATGTTATGATGTGTGGGTTGTATGGGTATGTTGTTTAGAGCATAGTATAGTAGTCATGCTATGTTGCACAGGGTACAGTATGTACGGAAGGAGGGTGCATTGTGTGGAGTACTGTGCAGCAACGAGGTACATTATATGAGGTACAGTGTGGCAGTGAGGGTACGCTGTGTGAGGTACAGTATGATAATGAAGGTATAGTGTTTGTAAAAAGTAGCAAACAGGGAATGTCGTATGTGGAGTACATTGTGAAAATCAGAACCTGCTATTGTTTAACCCTTGGCCTCAAAACTGATTGAGCAAGCCTATGATCAGAGGCTTTTCAGCCATGACTATCCTGCTTATTCAGAATAATCTAAATATTATCTCACCTTATTTCAGACAATGGTAGGGAGTGATTTAAGGGAGATTTGACAGCAACTCCTAGCAAGTCAAGCATGCGTGGGAGGAGTGGCAGTTAAGCTGTGGAGTGAAGCTGCAGTCAGAACATGTGCATGCTAATGTGCATGTCTGTGTTGAAACAGTCAGCAAAGTAATATGTATAAATCTTAGTCACACTAATTAGATTGTCCTATTTAGCAAGTTTGCCTTATACAAAACACATTACTAACCCAGTCCACCTGGTACTGCTGTATCATTGGACAAAAAAAGGCTTCCTAACATTATAGTTGTTGTGATTATTTAGCCCTAGGTCAGCCCTCATTGAGTAAATCTAAGGTCAAAAGTATAACAGCTGGTCGCCACTAATTTATTTTTTAAAAGAACAGTGTCTCTGGGACCACATTATTTCATGTATCCTTTTAGGGTTATTTTTAAACCCTTTTTTGATACCAACCTGCCTGAGACCTCACTTGTTTCTATGGCATAAACTTCCTGTTTTAAAGTAAATTAAATTAAAATTTACCATTCAAGTTTTATGCTAATTTGTTTTAAAAAAAATCCTGTTTAATAACAAAGTTATTTGAATAAATTCTTTGTTATTTTCAAAATTAATTGAAAACAAAAGTAGCGTCTTTCAACAGAAATAGGGTGACAAAATGGGTTAAGGCAGAAAGGAGTGATTTGTGGGACATTTAGCTGTTATTTCTAGGTGGATGAGTGACCTCAAAAACATTCTCCAATAAGAACAAGACAGATTTATATTATATCCAATGAAACTGGATTTCACCTTAGATAAGACACTCAGTACGCTTCAGTGAACTCGGCAGTAAACAAAACATGTTCTACCACTTTGTTTACAAATGCCAACAGTAGTATTGCATGAAAGACAATGATGATGATGATGATGATCCTTTCTACTATAGGCACAAAGCCTGACATTTTGCGGGGGTGTAGTTAGTGAATTACATCGAACCCAGTGCACAACTGGTACTCATTTTATCAACCTTGAAAGGGTGAAAAGCAAAATCAACTTTGCCAGGATTTAAACTGCCAACACAAAGACAGATTAAAAGCTGCTAAGCATTTTGTTTGGCACAACAATGGCTTTCCCAGCTCACTGCCTTGATGATGATGATGACAATAATGATAATTATGATATTAGCAATAATGATGGTGATGATAACGACAACGATAATGATGCTGAAAGCAATGACAGTTTCCACAACTGAGATCTGACCCAGTGATCTTGCCACTGGGGAAAATTTCACCTTTGGGGGAAAATTTTCATGGTCCCAGGGGTAAACTTTGAGTGGTTGACTTAAGCGATAATCCAGCTTAACACCACTAACTTGTCCTAGACTCAGGCACCTTTAATGAGGTCCATTCTGTTGCAAGAATTCAACTTGGGATTTCCAGCGGCAAAATTTATTTTGGGCTGAAAAATTCTTTATTATTATTATTATTATTATTATTATTATTATCGAGGTGATGAGTTGGCAGAATCATTAGCATGGTGGACAAAATGCTAAGCAGTATTTCACCCATCATTACGTTCTGACTACAAATTCCACCAAGTTCAACTTTGCCTTTCATCCTTTCAGGGACAATAAAATAAGTACCAGTTGAACATTGGGGTCAATGTAATCGACTCATCCTCACCTCTCACAAGCTGTCCTTGTGGCAAAAATTTGAAATAACAACAACAACAACAATTATTATTATTATCATCATCGTCATCAAGGGGGCAAGCTGGCAGAACCATTAGAATGCAGGGTGAAATAATAATCCTTTATGTTATAGGCATAAGGCCTGAAATTTACGGGGAGGGGACTAGTTGATTACATCGACCCCAGTGCTTCACTGGTACTTAATTTATCGACCCCTGAAAGGATGAAAGGCAAAGTTGACCTTGGCAGAATTTGAACTCAGAACATGAGGACAGATGAAATACCGCTAAACATTTTGCCCAGCATGATTCTGCCAGCTCACCACCTTAATAATAATAACACAACTACTAATAATAATAGCCCTGATACAGTACCAGGCAGTGGCTCTCATTGCTTCTGATCTTAACTGATTGGAAGTGCTATCGTGTACATGTTTTGTCTTGGTATAAAAGATGTGCTACAGTAAATATTCTGCTTGCTACCACAGATGTGCTTATTAGCTGTGTGACCATAACCATTTGAGCATGTCCCTTGGTGGCTGACAATATGTGCATCTCGGATCATGAGCAAAAGTAGTGGGGGAACATCATAGCCATGTGTTGAGAGCAATTATTTGGGATTTGAATAATTCACCCAAGTAAACATGGGTGTTTCAGTCAACATCCTTAAACAACCCTTATTCAGGAACCTTTTTCAAGCGGGATGGGCAATTCAACCTGAAGAAAATTCTAACTGGGTCCACCTGCAAGGTCATGCACTATTTATCTTGATATGAGATCACCATGTTGCGCACATATGGTTGTGATGCATATGTCAGGTGTACCCTTATCAGACGGGAAGTCATGATGGGTATACTGGGCTTTGTATATTCTACCCCAGTGTCACTTTGATGGCATGCACTGCTCTCTGACTCAATAATAATAATTATAATATATATATATATATTGTTGTTTATAGTTTCAGCTCAGAGCTGCGGCCATGCTGATGCACCGCCATGATAATATGGAACGCTTCACGAATTTGCGTGTCATCCTTGCGCAGGGGCCATGCTAATCTTCTCTGTATGGTTCCAATTTTAGTATCTGTATTGCCGAAGCAATATATATATATATTCTACATATGGATAGACCATAGTTAAGCTCCAGGTTCGGTGATTATGCGAATAAGGGGTCCAACGTACGTCATATATCAGCGTGTGTATATAAGGATTTACTTTTTTATCTCATTACGAAAAGTAAATCCTTATATATTATATATATATATATATATATATATATATATATATATATATATATATATATATATTATACATATATATATGACACAGAAGTTAATATTATACATATGTATATGACAGAAGGGAGTCATGATGGGGAAGTAGTAAGGGTTGGGCAGGGGAGTGAACAAGGAGAAAAAAATGAATAAAGTTATTTATTTGTACAGTAAATGTGGATAGAGTCAAAGAGGACACATGAAAGAATACATAAAAGAGAATATCAGGTGAGAATTGAACCCATGGCGCCAAGTCAACATGTTGGTACATTTATAGATATATAAATGTATTAATAGATGATATGGAGTATTCTAAGTTACTGTTCCTCTCCATAACTTAGTACATATGTTCTACACACATATGGTTTCAGAAAATCTTACAACACGCTCAGATTGATACATAAATAAATATATATAAATACACACACACACACACACATATACTTATGTACATAGAGCTTCAGTGAATGTTATATACATGAAGACAGACACAGAAGTTAATATCAAAATACACACACACAATATAGAATGTTAAAAAAAAATGTACATTCATACACAGAGTTTTAAAGAAGGTTAAACACACACACTAACTAACCTACAGTGACACATACACACAAATTTACACACAGAGCTTTATTGTTAAGACAGCCACACACACACACACATACACTTGCACAGCATGGCGTGACTTTTTACAATCTTGCTAATCTTTCCTATCATCCAAACCCTCTTGTAAACATTCTCAATTACATCACCACCACTCTCTCTTTAATGTACTGACAGACATGGATACAATTGGTACCATGAGACTATCTTTTAATTCATATAATTCTAACAAGGGAGCTGCAGCATGGCAACACAGCTGTTTCAATCCTGGTTCCATGGACAGGAGATCAAATACCCCAGAACACTGCATACACACACACACGTTTGCCACTCCTTATACTCAATAATCTCTTCTTTTAACTCACTCCCAGCCAAACCACAATATCTCTCTCTCTCTCTCTCTCACACTATCTCTCTCTCGTTTTTTCTTCAAACTTAAACAAAGGGTGAAGTCCAAATGTTTTAAATTCTTTGTTCATTCATTTTAAACATACCAAATTCTTCTATAGACTCTAACATAGATTAATTGTTGCTGATAGCACAGACCATCATGAATTTCCTTCTGACTTTATTCAAGATCAAATCTTGATATGAAGCAACTGTATCAAAAATTCCCAAAATTCCCAAATTTCAAAAAAAGAAATTTGTTACAAATGCATACCACCAGGAGTTTCCTTGCAATATTTTTTTTTATATTTTTAACCAACAGGTCTGGCCATCTGCATTCATCCTGTTGTTTAGTCTTAGATCATACCCAAACAAGTAAGACTTACGGTCAAAAGCAT
>NC_068998.1:39435698-39437846 GCF_001194135.2 Octopus bimaculoides
AGAATATAAACAGTTTATTTTACAAATTTTAATAACAGAAATATTTGACATTAAAGGTTGAAAGGAAAAGAACGCTGAAGGAAAGAAACGAGAAGTAAAAGGAATTAAGTTTCTACATTAATTTATTATATACATATTTTTTACATTTATAGAAATTCAGAAACCAGATCATTTCGTCGTAGAGAATTACGACTTAAATTTATTATTAACTAGTTTCTCATTCTAACTAATAAGGTTTCATGGCAATTCAATATTGTCGGATTTGAGTATTGAACATGGCATATATATTAGCCTATACTCAAAAGGGTGAGTGTCGTGGACTTGAGTGGCAAATAATGAACACTGGAGATTTTGCCGAAAATCAGGGTTTTTATAACTACTCGTACACGAATCATAGAACCGTAACCCCGTGAAAGATTTCTTCAACGAAGTTCATAATTCGTATATGAGCAGTAATTTTTAACCAATAAGAAATCAATAATTTCTCATGTTCGGGCAAACGAACTTACGTTCTCTCTCCGCCTTTTATGAGTTTGCTACACTTCCTCCAAACCAGACATGTTTCTATGGAAGATAGGAAATGAAGGACACCACTTTCACAGCAGTAAAGTTCGTTTACAACCATCATGTTGTTCAGACAAGGAGACAATAACACACAAATACACGCATGCACATACACAATATGTACAACATGCTGCTTTCAGTTTCTGTTTAAACAAATCCACTAACAAGGCTTTGGTTGGCCCAAGAAGACACCTGCCCGGGGTGCTACACAGTGGGACTGAACCTGAAACTATATAGTCAGGAAGCATACATCTGACCATACAGTCTGATATAAAATTGATAAAGATGACATAATATGCCATTGGAGCAGCCTTCTATACAATAGTTTGATGATATTTCATTATCTATATGCTTCTCTGATCATATCATCACTGCTGTAGACAAATAAATTAAAACAAAACTGCATCAACAGTTTACTCAAGTAAATCAGTGGTTCTCAACAGGGATCCATGTGGCCCCCGAGGGTCCATAATAGATTTCTAGGGGTTCACACAGCAAAATAGTAAATTAGAGATCCAGAATAGTATTTTAAGGGCTCCTGAAAAAATGTTGCTTTAGATGTATGTATTGGTATTTATTGCAAGAAACAGCTAGGTTTCTTTCTCTATCCATTTTACATAGTTCAACCTAGACAAGTTGATGTGTGAATAACAAAATAGGAATTTTGAAAGAAGTTTCTATAAAACTACATCAAAAGGCTATGGGGGTCTGCCAGAGTAAAATAGTAATCAAAGGGGTCTACAGATAAAAAATGGTTGAGAACCCCTGAAAATAATATGATACTACAACCAACAACTATAACAGTTTTATATATATATACATATATATTCACACACACACACATATATATATAACTGTTAGATCCACACCACACCACACTATACTATACCAATGTAGTCACTACCATACCAATACCATTACAGCCACTACTACTGCAATGTTAAAGAGCTACTAACTACCACCTCAATACGTAACTAGCACCACTTTAACAACTGCCACATGTTCTTTTTGAAATATTTGCTTACATAAGTGCACAGCATTTCATTTGCTTTACAAAATCAACATCTGTATAAGTGTATGGCCGGCTCGATAGATAGATAGAGAGATAAGAGAGAGAGACAGACAGACAGACAAAAATATGATAGACCTACAGATAGACAGAGAGAAAGATGACAGACAGACAGATAAATAGTTGGATGAATAGATAGATAGAGAAATATCAAATATAAATGGTAACGTGTTTGTGCAGCAATTAAATGAAAGAGAACTGCATACTTTTTATTAGAATGGAATACATTTTATTTCAGACTGAATTATTTTGCAAGTCACTGCTGAGTGTGTCATCATCATCATCGTCGTCGTTTAACGTCTGCTTTCCATGCTAGCATGGGTTGGACGATTTGACTGAGGACTGGTGAAACCGGATGGCAACACCAGGCTCCAATCTGATTTGGCAGAGTTTCTACAGCTGGATGCCCTTCCTAACGCCAACCACTCCGAGAGTGTAGTGGGTGCTTTTACGTGTTACCTGCATGAAGGTCAGTCAGGCGGTACTGGCAACAGCCACGCTCGAAATGGTGTATT
>NC_068998.1:39439224-39454193 GCF_001194135.2 Octopus bimaculoides
TGTGCGGGTGGCACATAAAAGACACCATTTCGAGCGTGGCCGTTTTCGTGCGGGTGACACGTAAAAGCACCCACTACACTCTCTGAGTGGTTGGCGTTAGGAAGAGCATCCAGCTGTAGAAACTCTGCCAAATCAGACTGGAGCCTGGTGTTGCCATCCGGTTTCACCAGTCCTCAGTCAAATCGTCCAACCCATGCTAGCATGGAAAGCGGACGTTAAACGATGATGATGATGATGATGATATATATATTTATATATATATACATATACTTCACATTCCAAATTGTCAGGATCAGGAACAGGAAACTCAGAATGGTAATGCTCACAAAATTCAGTCCTCTACATCATTATCATCACAGTCGCCGTCGTCGTCGTTGTCGCCGTCGTCGTCATTGTCATCATCATTTTAATGTCCATTTTTCCATGGAATTTGTTGAAACAGATTTTCTACATATGGATGCCTTTCCTGTTGCCAAACCTCACCTGTTTCCAAGTAAAGCAGCATTCCCCCATAGCCGGACATGTTTTCATGGAAGACTGGAAACAGGACACTGACTGTATGCTGTTCATGCTCATTTACAGCAATCACATGATAGGCTTCTCTCAGTTTCCATCTACCAAATCCATTTACAAGGCTTTGGTCAGCCCAGGGTTATAGTAGGAGACACTTGCCCAAGGTGCCATGCAACGGGACCGAACCTAGAACTATGTGGCTGGGATATAAGCTTCTTTCCACAGTCACACCTGCGCCTTTCCCAAGCGTTAAACTAATACATCTGTTTGTTGTTTACACACCCGTCTTTTGCTTTTTGTAAATTCTCTCTCTCTCTCTCTCTCTCTCTCTCTCTCTCTCTCTCTCTATCTATCTATCTATATATATATATATATATATATATATATAATGATAATGGAATTTATAAACATGTAATGCATCACTACGCATGTTTTCACAAATCTTGTCTTAAGATCACAGTCTGTATTCCTGGGATGATTACAGTGTAGTCCATAGTATCTGTGGGCATCGGGTTGATTATCTTTATGGATTCATTTCTTCAGGTGATAATAACATTAATGGATGTTTAACAGAAGGATGTTTATTCCTTTTGACCAGCGTGAATATTGATTGAATTATATATATATATATATACAGTTCAAATTTACAGAAAACAAAAGACAAAAACAAGTGAGGGGAAAAACAAGCAGGCGGCGTATTAATTTGATGCTTAGGAAAATTGGAAAAGTCTTTGACATTTTGAGCCTATGCTCTTCGACAGAAAGGACTGAGGGAAAAAAAAAAAATGGAGAACAAAAAAAAAAAACAGAGAGAGTAAAAATGTGTAGGGATTAACAGTTCAACATGATGAAATATGTTGACATATATTGTTGACATATTTCACTTTGGAAAGATATTTGAAAGAGACATGGCGCCTTTGAGTTGACTAAATGACTTTGTTGAAACAGATGTTCTGCATATATATATATTTTTCCTGTTGCCAACCCTCACCAGTATCCAAGTCAAGCAATGCTCCCCCATAGCCGGACATGTTTTCATGGAAGACTGGAAACAAGACACTGACTGCATGATGTTCATGCTCATTTACAACTATCACATGATGGGCTTCTTTCAGTTTCCATCTACCAAATCCCTCACAAGGCTTTGGTCATCCCAGGGCTATAGAAGAAGACACTTGCCCAAGGTGCTATGCAGTGGGACTGAACGTGAAACCACATGATTAGGAAGCAAATTTTTCAACCACAGAACTATGCCTGAACAGACATAGGTATGAGGTTCAAAAGTTCATTTCCTAACTGCATGGTTTTGCATTCATAGTCTTAAGTTTAAACTCTGAATACCTTGGGCAAACATCGTCTATTATAGCCCAAGGCCAACCAAAACCTTGTAAATGGATTTGGTAGATGGAAACT
Source organism: Octopus bimaculoides (assembly GCF_001194135.2). Classification (NCBI taxonomy): domain Eukaryota; kingdom Metazoa; phylum Mollusca; class Cephalopoda; order Octopoda; family Octopodidae; genus Octopus; species Octopus bimaculoides. The sequence goes on from NC_068998.1 coordinate 39,441,151, forward strand.
GAAACAAGCCTCTTGTGTATGTATGTGTTTGTATTTGTTTATATTTGTCTTTCTCAGAAGATTGTGAGCTAGAAGCAGTGTGGGCACTGTCATTTCTCCAGTCAACAAATCACTGGCTTTACACCTACAATGTGTGGATCAAAAAATCCTTTGCTTTAATAACACACACACACACACAAAAAAAAGAGAGAGAAGTTGGCAACAGAAACAGTATTCAGCTCTTTCAGTTGCTAACCTTTCTTTTTGCATAATTAAGGTAAAATCATTTGCCTTAATAGTTTGCAATTGTGTAACCCATGCCAGTGTGGAAAATCAGACGTAAAAATGAACAAATGAAACTGAAATGTACAAATTGCATCAATTTTGATAATTTTGTGTGGGAGAGTAATTAATGAGATTGCAGTAGTTTTGTAAGTTCACCCTGTTTGGAAACCAGCCAACACTAGTTGTATCGACTTCATTGAAACAGTGACATTTAACATCATCTCCCAACAACGATACGGTCAATATGGGGTCAGGTTGTTTATTCTAGGAAAATCGTAGGTATGACTGTATGGTTAAGATATTTGCTTCCCAACTACACAGTTCTTCATTCAGTCCTATAGTGTTAGACTTTGGGCAAGTGTCTTGTATAGACCTGGGCTGATCAAAGCCTTGTGAGTGGTTTTGATCGATGAAAACTGTAAGAAGCTCATCATGTATGTGTGTATGTGCTTGTGGGTATGCATGTGTGAGTTTGTGTGTGCATGCGTGCATGCATACATTTGTGCTTCTCAGGAAAGTCACTCAACAACAGGTGGCAATAATAGTATTTTCCCTGTTATTTTCTGCATCTTCAAAGGTTTGTGGAATAAGATATTCCTTAATTGAAAAAAAAAACATGTAAGGGTTAGCAATGGGAAGGACACCAAGCTGTAAAACAACTCACCTCAGACAAATAAGTATTTTTCTTAGAAGTTTGGCAATTCATAAACTAAAGTTTAAACCTTACCACTAATAGCAGTAGAGTATACAGGCCAGCTATTAGCTACACTAGGCAGATGCTTCAGAAACATAAACTATGTTCCTATATGCAAAAACTGAAATGTCAACAGGAAAACACTAGCATCTGGTTTAAAGATAATCCATCTATTAGCCAAGCCAGAGCGGGAGTCTCTGTATGGTGTCGTTCTAACCTCAGGCTGAGCAATAGTTGGTGAGAAACAATTGATGGATAGAAACTACTGCAGAAGTTTGTTGTGTACATGTGTGTGTGCTTATAGTCGGGTCTCAACTCCTGTAGAAATTTTAGGGACACTGTTATAGCATGGCCAATGTTTGGCACACTAAATCAAGCAGAACCAATCCCTTACCAGGTTTTGACAGAGGTAATTCCTTCTTGAAAAAAAGGAGTGTGTGAGAGAAAGAGAAAGTGAGAGAAGGCAAGAGAAGCATCAACCAGTGTACCTGACTTGGTAGTTTATTTATTATTGACCACAAAAGGATGAAAGGCAAAGATGACTTTGGTGGTATTTGAACCCAGAGTGCAGAGAAAGGAACAAATGCTACAAAGCACTTTACCTGAAGCCCTAATGACTTGCCACAACACACACACAGGCATATATATATGCATGTATATACATACATACACAAATGTAAATACAATTCAGGGATCCAAGTGTAGGAAGTTATAAGCTTCAAGCAATTAGGCAGCTGGTAGACAGGACAAAAAGTGGACAGTATGTGTATATATATATATATATATATATATATATAAAATTTAGATTCAAAATTGAATGTGGCACCAGGTATGGTATTATCCAAACAATTCCAAAAACAAGGTGATCAAAAATTAATGCAATGAAACGTGCGTACTGCAATAACCTTTAAAATCCGTGTTGCTTTTTTTGATATATAGATAGATAGATAGATAGATAGATAGATACACACACACACATACATATCTATTAACATTGGAAATTACATAGTTCTTCCCATATCAAAGTTAAATGGAATTTCGATAAGCTAACTATCTCCATACAACTCACAGTTTAGCAACTAATTGCTGCGAACAAAGTGAATAAATATTCGAAAAATAAAGAGTGGAACAAGTAGAATATCAACTATAATTGTTTCATAACCAGTTGTAGTTCATTATGTAAACAGATTTGTTTACTTCTAGTGACAATGTAAACTTCGTTGAGGTGACTACAACCTGAAGATTAGCTAAGCTGTGTTGTGTCTGTTACTACCAATGTAATGAATTTCAGCAACTTATGAAACAATTGTAATCAATATTCTACCTGTTCCACTCCTTATTTTTTGGATATATATATGCACACACATCAATAGGTAAACCAATAAACTGGTATGTCAAACAGAAATACCTTGTGGGATCTATTTTCTCCAAGAAGCATAGACAATATCAGAAACCCAATGAACCAGAGACTGGGTCCATTATAAAACCATAACTAACACTGTTGTTCATAAAATGCAATATGAATGTTGATAAGAAGTAACGGATCTATTTTAAAACGGGGGCCACATTTTTCATTAATGTTTTACGTAGTGTTTTTGGTACGGAAAGACTTTCAAACTTCGTATACTTATCTATTTTGTGTTATAGAACAGAAAAATATTTTTGTATTCGAATTTATTTCATGTAAAAAATTGTCTTATTTCGATAATTTCAACCAATCACTGACAAGTATTCAGTTGTTTACATTTACTCCTTTGGCTGATTAAGCGATGTAAAGCGTATTTAATCTCCATACCTTCGTTTTATTTGCTTTTTTCATTTTAAATTTGCTTTAACCCTAACCCTAACCCTACGGTTAGGGTTAGGGTTAATTGTTTCAGAATCGTTTGTTTATGTAGTCGGCTGAATGGACGTCAGTGATTGGTTGAAATTACAGAAATACGACAACTTTAACATGGAATAACTTATGGATTTCTTTTTTTTTTAAGAAGACTAAGAGAAAAAGATGTTTTATATGACACATTCTACCAGTGTTCCAAGTTTCAAAGTGTTTCGTTAATGAAAAATGTGGCCCCCGTTTTAAAAAAGATCCGAAGTAACTCCTGATCGTTGCTGGCAGAAGGTCTACGTTTAGGGTTTCCAAGAAAGAATACACTGCAACAAGTTCTTGGTATTTTCTCTGCATAAGTCAACACACCTTTGGTCTTTCAACTAGGTGACTAACAGTATCAAACAAAGGAAGAATCTGTGTGTTTGCTTGATCTGCTACAAATAGCAGCAATATCTCTTCAGATAACATCCTACTTTTAAAAGGTAAGGATACATTGAATAATACAATCATCTATAAATTCATATATATATATCTGTATATCATTAGCATCATCATTTAACGTCTGCTTTCCATGCTAGCATGGGTTGGACGATTTGACTGGGAACTGGCGAACCAAATGGCTACACCAGACTCCAATCTGATCTGGCAGAGTTTCTACAGCTGGATGCCCTTCCTAACACCAACCACTCAGAGTGTAGTGGGTGCTTTTTACGTGCCACCGGCATGAGGGTCAGTCTGGCAGTAGGATGATCATAGCTAAACATCTTTGATAATAGGCTTGCTTGATTAGTCAGGACTGCTCTGGAGTTAAACAACAATCTTTCCTGACTTTGATCCAATTCAAAATTTTTACATTCTTTCATGTTTAAATACATATACATTTACCTTTTTCTTTCTTTTTTTTTTTCCAGCTGGTTGGATATTTCTGCAAATGTTGAGATTTACAACTGGAAACTAACAACAGAATTGACAGAAACTATTCTTTGGTAAGGTTGTTTGGCATTTATTCTATCAGTTTCCTTTGTCAAACTGCTAAGCTACAGGGACATAAACAAACCAACACTAGTTGTCAAGTAGTGGAGGGGATAAACACAAGCATATATATGTTGGGCTTCCACACAATTTCTGCCTACCAAATTCACACACAAGGCATTGGTTGGCCAAGTGCTAAAGTAGAAGACGCTTGCCCAAAGTGTTATGCAGCAGAAGTGAGTCTGAAATCATGTGGTCATAAAGTGAGCTTCTAAAACTACACAGCCATGCCGGCACCCAGAAAAAAAACAAAAAACAAATAGGATGATCATAAAAGTGCCAGTGTGATGCCACGTAAAAGTGCCCATGTGGTGCCACCTAAAAGCACCCAGCACACTATAAAGTGGTTGGTATTAGGAAGGACGTCCAGCCATAAAAATCATCAGATTCTTCAGCTTGCCAGCATGGACAAGGGATGCTAAAGATGATGATGATGATAGATGGAACACTTTTGATCAGAGAGATTGACCTGGGGCTAAACATCACCAAAAACATCTATTTTTTTTTGTCCTCTTCCTCCTCTCCCTATAGTGTATTTCTCTTACAAAGCCCTGAACCAAATATTGCCCTCTATTGGCGTTAGGAAGGGCATCCAGTTGTAGAAATACTGCCAGATCAGATTGGAGCCTGGTGTAGCTATCTGATTCACCAGTCCTCAGTCAAATCGTCCAACCCATGCTAGCATGGAAAGCGGATGTTAAACGATGACGATGATGATGACAAAGTATGAGGCCCTTTTTAAAAAAAGAAATAACAGGTTCCTGATTTAGGCCCAAAGCCAGCAATTTTTAGTGAAAGGGTTTAGTTGATACCATCATCCCCAGTACACAACTGGTACTTTATTTATTCAACCAACTTGAGTGGTACTTTATAAGGAAATAATATAGTCAATTGAACCAACTCTGGTATGTTCTAGTGGGTGCTCTAGGGTCATAAGGCTGCCACCTCTAGACAAATCTATCTCAAATTATACCCTAATGTCTGAAAAAAAAGTGGGTGAGCAAGATGCAACCACAATATATACAAAAAAATGGTGAAGTTCATGGTTGGAACATCTTTGAACGTAGGTCACTGCCTGCTGCCCAATCTCATATCACACCTTAGCATTTAAAAAAGGACAGGATACATTCACTATACATATATGAAATGAGAAGATAGTGATAACTGGAACATCTTTGAATATTGGCAGCCAACCCTAACCTGAGCATTTTAGAAAAAGAAAGATACATTCACTATACATACAAAAGATGGGATAGTCACAGCTGGACTGTCTTTGGATATAGGCTGTCACCAGCAGCCAAATCTCTTTCAAATTTTACCACAGCATTTTAAAAAAGGAAGAACAGGACACATTCACTATAAATACAAATAAATGAGTTAGTCAGAGTTGGACCACTTTTTATCATAGGTCTGTTTAGATCATGACTGGCCTGGGGTTTAACAACAGCAAAAACTAGGAATTGAAATCAACACTGTGCTCAAATCTTGCCATGGTCAACTTTGCCTTTCATCCCTTCAGGATTGGGAAATAAGTACCAAACCAGGGCAGTAGATTGGTAGAACTGTTGGATTCTGAGTTCAAATCTTGTGGCCTTCTTGGGTAACAGATTTAATCTGTAATCCAATTTAAAGCCACTTACGTGATACTTTGGATGTATTTGGTGGAGTCTACCTTACTGCAAGACCTAGGGCCAGGTCACCTGAGTTTGAGGATATCTTCCTCCCTCCTCCCCTTCTCACACTAGTCTTGGAGGCCATGTGAAGGGCTACAGGCATTACCTTCTCTAAATGACTTAGATTTAGACTAAGGTCTGTCACGAGCCCTTAGGACTCATAAGGTCAGAGCCTAACTTAGTTTTGACAGCACATAGGTGACTGAGACTGCAAACCACCACCACCCACTGGACAAAATGTCAGTCCATCTTGGACCCAAGCGACTGCTGGAACTCATTTACAGCTGAGTGAACTGGAGCAATGTGAAATGCAGTGTTTTGCTCTCAAGAAGACAAAACACTGCCCAGTCAAGGAATCGAGACCACAATCTTATGATCACAAGTGCAATACCTGAACCACTAGGCCACATGCTTTCACAACTGACTAAAATGATAAACACACTGGAAGCCAATGCAAAAACAAAAAACAAAAAAACTAGCCAACTTCACAGTCATATCAAATTGTATAGTATGCTTATTACTATCAAGTGATACCCATTTTACAGCCTAAGTGGACTGAGTGATTGAAGGAGTTCACTGGATGGCTCTCAAGTATTCTGTCATCTCAGCTGCTAGGATTTATTTTATTGACATCTGGAGGGATTTGAATACAGAATGCAAAAGAAACCGATACAATAAGTACTAGGCTTACAAAGAATAAGTCCTGGGGTTGATTTGCTCGACTAAAGGTGGTGCTCCAGCATGGCCGCAGTCAAATGATTGAAACAGGTAAAAGAGTAAAGAGAGTATCTGTGTGAAGATGTGGCCTAGCGGTAAGGGTGTTAACTCTATGATTATACAATCATGGGTTCAATTCCTAGACTGAGACGTGCATTGTGTCCCCGGGCAAGCACTCTCCTTCCAGTTGTCACATCCTTGATGAGTGTGAGATCATGGAGTGTGTAAGCATTTTCACTACAACATGGTCGCTTAAAACAATTAGTAAATCCATTGAACTCATTTGTGAACGATAGCTATGCTGTTCTGTTTTTCAGATCTGATGATCAGAGAGACCTATTATACATTAAAGTGTAATGTCTGTCTCTGTTGAAATATAAAGACTATCCTTTCACATATATGTTTGACAAATGAGAAGACTACAATATGTAACCCCACACTATATCATTCAAAACGACATCCATTGTAAATTGTCCATCCCATTTTCACTGGTGGTGGCAAAGAGGCATATTGTCTAAATAATACAGGAAGTAAAATATGCAACATTGGTTGAATAAATCAAGAAACTATGTTAGATATATATATATATATATATATATATATATATATATATATACATACACAAACAACAGGCTTTTTTCAGTTTCCATCAACCAAATCCACACATAAGGCTTTGGATGGCCTGATGGTAGAAGACACTTGCCCAAAGTGCCATGCTGTGAGACTGAACCTGGAATCATGTGGTTGGGAAGAAAGCTTCTTACCCGACAACCACGTCTCCTATTTTGATCCTCACAGTAGATCAGCAATTTCCAACTCTTTTTGATCCACAGCACAAATTAGGGCTAAAAGTATTACAACACATCATGAGTTTTTAAAAATCTTTATGATATTCTTTTATTACATGTCCCCAGACAAAGAAATGCGCTAGAACTTATAGTATTTATTAATAGGCAACAAACCACAACATACAAAAATTAGCACAGAGCTCCTGGATCTGTTGGAGGCCCACAAGCACCTGCCCAGTATACTTAATGTCTTACAACTGCACTGGCTAAGGGATCACTGTCCTCGACAGTGTAGTAGAACAAATTGCCCCCAGTGTTTATTTTAAGTCTGGAACTTATTATTCCATAATGCTGTTTTCGGTCGAACTGTTAAGAAGCTACAGGACATAAACAAACCAACACCAGTTGTCAAGTTGCAGAGACTAACATAATCGCAAAGACGCGCGTGCACACACAAGATGGGCTTCTATACAGTTCCCATCTACCACATTCACTCACAACGATTGGTCAACCTAGGGTTATAATGGAAGATACTGACCCAAGATGTCAAGCAGGAGTACTGAACCCGAAGCCATGTAGTTGAGAAGTTGACTTTACAATATATAACAAGTATTAAAACTGTTTTAAACAGAGATTGGTGCGGGCAATGCACGTCGCTCAGCATACCGGCAACCCAAACGTGACACACTAAAGTCTCTCGACACAATTGTTGAAAACATTTAACAAAGAGATTCCCCTGTTACCTCTAACTTTTGAGCGAAAGTAAAGAATACGCACATCCGGTGTTAGGGTTAGGGCTTTTGCTTCGCCGAAAACGGGTGGTGTGCGTATTATTTACCTCCGCCTAACTTTTATAGGGTCCCAAGCGAGATTTCAAGGCACGAGGGAGTGGAGTCCCTCAACGAGTTTGTTTAACCTACTTGATATAACAAAATGTCCCTGAAGGCATGCCCTACCGCTTTACAGAAGGGGGAAAGACATATTGAATGCGGTCTTAGTTACAATGTCTAAAACGACGGTGTAGTCATAGGCCTGCCCCTTCAGAGCTCACCCAAGAGCAAATAGTCTACCCAAGCAGAACTGACCATAGACAGCGCTATGATATAAGCCTAGTAACAATGTGTTCTATTGACCATCACACACACGCACGCACATGTATTAAGACAGAAATAACTTCCCGAGCGATCTTTCATATTATAAACGTAAACTCAGACAAAACAAAAACAAGATGTAATACAAACACAAAAGTTTATGCATACATAATTAATATCTGTAAATATAAATGAGATATTGATTAAGATATTTTTTAATCCAACATGTACAGTATTTCAGACATTGTTTATACCAGTTCTACGTAGGATTTCTTCGGTCGTTTGCTTAAGAATCTGGCCAAGCCTTTGCTAAATACTTTCCACGTTAAATGTGTAGTTTTTTCTCTCTTTTTACTTAAAAAAAAATATTAAATCTACATATTTGAAGTTCTACTGTTATTAAGGTTTCTATTTGGATTTATTTATATGAAGGACAACCCATTAAGTCATTCCTGTGCCGTAGTGTATAACGGAACCACGAAAACCGATGCTGTAAAGCAACGGGACCCCGCATTTTAAAGCCGCAAAGTACGGGACACCCCAAAACAACTATACATAATTGAACACTGATGGAAACTATTAAAGGAATTAATCTTTATAATGAATTTCCCGTTATCTCTACCTTCTAATTCTTCACATCTGTTTTGGAAGATTCTAAGCTGTAGTTTCCCTCAAATCACATATCGCCTTAAATTTAAAATGGGAAGGAGAAATGCGTAGAGAAAAGACGAGATGGTCGCGACTGATATATTTATAATAGATTTGCCTGAGTACAGCTGATTCGGTGCCAAACAACAATATCGACATTACCATCTGCAGAACCAACAAGGCAGCTCATATATGGTTACTCGAACAGCGAGAAATAGCAGTCAAATCTCCTTCAAAATCACCCTGCCATTTAAAAATGAACGCATTGGATGTGGATACGGGGTTTGGATTTGCTGCACATAGGAAAAAATCGACAAGATAGTCACGGTTGTAAAGCCTTTGATCATTGATCATGGACCTGCTAAATCAAGCTTAACAACGGGCTAAACAACAAACCATGCCTAATTAATATTATCTTCATTTTCATTATTAACGAATATTGGCACTGTGCCCCATGTCTTAATTAGCACAGTCGCATCGCTGAATACCGAGTTTTTAGTATTCACTCATGCTAAAATACTGAAAATAACTTTTTTCCCATCCCAACTTTCCTTAAATTATCGCAAATCCTCCAAAATATAAACAAATGTTTTATAGATATAGATGTTTGTTCTGTCCGAATATGAAGACTTAGCAAACGAGAAGTGTCAAACATCTAAAAATAACATAAATCGTTCGTTCCATTCCTGGACTTACCAAACCCCGACCGTCGTATATCACAAAATTCCATAATCCTCTAATTACCATCAATTATAAATGAGGATCTGAAGTGATCACAAGAGGACAAGGTACTGAATAAACTTATTATGGCATCAAATAAAGCTGTCGCTAATCAGAAAATGTTTTTGGACCATATTGCTTAAGAAATCTGAATTTTTTTGTATTGTTCTTTTTTTTTGTGTGTGTGTGTATGTTTTGGGTTTTATCAATAGAAAAATATTTTATTGAAAGCAATTTATTGTTAAAAAGAAAAAAAATATTTTAGCATATTCGAAAACGTATACACATAAACAAAAATAGGGGTTAAATATATTAAAAATTTTTTTAAAAACGCATGATCCGCAACTCCGCAGAATTTTCTAATATTTATTCATTTTGATTCGTCCCAGTGATTTAACTATTTTCCAATAAATTCTTATTTTGGCTATTTGGCTTCCAAACACGAATAATGGGAGTTTATTTAGATAAGGCACAAGCCCCTCATTTTCTTTTGAAGAAATACAGGTCATCTGAATAGATATGAAGAATATAACGGGTACTAAGTCCAAATTAACAAATAAAAGGATTTTTCCCAGAGTATATGTGTGAAATAACTTTGTTTCCTACTTTCTTTCTCAACGTCCACACCCCTTGTTTATATATGTGGAGGTGTGAGTGTACATATATCTATATACATATACACACGCGCATACACCCTTCCTACTCACACCATGACTACGAGACCAGTAACAGGGCAAGTACCCACACCTGTACTGGTAACAGAAAGTATATGTATACTTCTCGAAAATTAAATCGCTTATCATAAGTTTGAGGGAAAGAGAAGAATAAAAAAACATGTTGCTTATTCATCGGAATATATTCATAACCTGTTGATGCGTACTAGTTTAGATTAAGTACCAAATATTAAGGATTACCCGAAGCAAAAAATGGAATACCAATATTGAATGAAAAGTAAAAAAAAAGCTAAAAAGAAACAAAACAAAACAAAAACATCCTAACAGATAACTAAAACCGAAAGCAATTATTTAAAATAACAAGAACTATAACAATCTTCCAAAACCTCGAAGTGCCAGTAGCGTAAGGTCAATGTACATAAATGGCAATGTTATATATCTGATAAATATCTGTCTCAGACACATAGTTAGCGGGGTCTAAGAGTTTGGCGGGAATTGAGACCATTAAATAGCAATTTTAGACGATGGTTATAATTTTGTAGATGGGTTTATATGTATATATTTAATCAGATCTATCAGTACTTACCGTTGATCAGAAATATTCACTGCTGTAAAAAAAATCCACTAGATGCTGTTGAATGTAAAACTAACCCGTTGCTGACATCAGAATTAAACTTACGGAAGACCGGCCGACGTGAGAGAGGGAAGAGAGAAAGGAAGAGACAACTACGTGCCTTCTCCTTTACTGCTTCTGCAGCTCCCATTCATTTGTTCTCTCTCTAATTTTTTCTTTCTTTCTCTCCCTCCCACCTCTCTATCTTTGTCAACGTCAGAAAGTACCTCACTGTTTTTTTTTCTCCTTTCTTCTCTCTCTTTATTTCAGTGTCTGTCTGTCTCTCTGTATTTCTTTCTCTCTCTTTCTGTTTCTCTCTCTATGTAAATAATTCTATTTCTTTCTGTTGTAGGAAAATGTAAAGCAGTGTTTCTTCGTTCTTTCTTTTCTTTTCTTTTTTATCTTTCTGGCTTTTACAATCTATCTATTTGTCTAACTATTTATTAACACTCCTACACTATATTTTTTTATTATACACTCCTATATTTCAATTTTCATGCCATTATCACTTTTACAATCTATCTATCTATCTATCTCTTCTACACCTTTTTCTTTCTTGCTTCCTCCTCGCCTCCCTTTCATTCTCTTTCTTTCTCTACTACTCAGATCTTAGTTTCTGTTTCTTTTTTATTTCTCTCTATGTCTCTTACTATCTGTACTCTATTGGTACCACTTTTTCCATGTCTCTTCACACACACACACACACACACACACATATATATATATATGATTTCAACGTATGAGTGTTTGAAGGAAAGGATTAGAAGAAAAAAAATGCATGTGCGTTCTTGATATACTTTTTCTGTTTCCTTGGTTGAATAACACACACACATACATATAAATATACACATATACATACATATAAATATACACACATATACATACATATATATAATGAGAAACAGAGAGAAAGAAAGCTAGATTGCACGTATAGATTGTTACTCTCTCTCTCTTTCTCTGTAGCTATCACTCATTCTCTCTCGCTGACTCCCACTCAGTGTGTCTTCCAACCCACTTTACATAGCACCGACATGATATCACTTCCGCTGGTCTACTTTGCCAAAACTCTACTTGGCCAGTTTAACGAAACTTTCCCCCTCTTCTTTCATTCCGATAGTGAAGAACTTCGTAACTTGCTGTCAGCATAACTTACTTTTGTAGTGCGAAGTGTCAATGTTCGTTTATATTTTCTACCTACGTACTACACACCTAACGGGCGCTTCAATGTCTAATATAACACATACACGCATTTATAAATGCCTATATATATATATATATATATATATATATATTGTGAGTATATAAAGATAGTTTTTATACGGTGAAAGCATCCGATGTAGAACTCAAGACGTTGATAGAGTGAATAGACATATCCTCTACCGTGAACAGTCAGCCAAAAGCAAAACACAGAATAGGCTGTCTATTTTGTATGTATGTATGTGTGTGTATCATCATTTAACGTCCTCTTTCCAAGCTGGCATGGGCTGAACAGTTTAGACTCGATGAGTCCATCTTGGACCTATGCCTGCTTTTGCATTATTTCTACAGATGGATGTCCTTCCTAACGCCAATTACCTTGCAGACTGTACCTTGAGATCGTCATGCAATTTGCAAGATTACTTACCCTGAGAGGAGTGGGGTCGGTTTTACGCTAGGGGTTGAGAGAAGTGGGTGCACATATATATCTAGTATGTATTTAGATGGTTGTTTGTTATGGCTGGTCAGAGACTGACGGCTGGTTTTGCACTTAGCTATATAGGCAATCCATCAGATTCAACTGGCTGCACGGATTATAATCCAAACTGTATCCTCTGGAAGCATATCTGCTTATTTCAGGACTACAAAATTGTATTCTTTTACTTGTTTCAGTCATTTGACTGTGGCCCCTTAAAGGGTTTAAGTCAAAGTAATTGAACCCAAGACTTAGTCTTTGTAAGCCTAGTACTTATTCTATCAGTCTATTTTGCCAAACTGCTAAGTTACAGAGGCATACACACATCAGCATTGGTTGTCAAGCAGTGGCTGGGGGACAGACACACACACATAAATATATATATATATATATATATATATAATCATAAATATATAGGGATTGACAGTAACCTGCTTCTCCAACATACTGAGAATTCAGAAATAGCAGTCAAAGAACTACTGATTTCAAAACTACAAATTATTACTCCAGATTGATAGCGATATTTTTGATACACACAGAACAAAAAACAGTAGAGAAGAGTTTACAAATTATTACTCCAGATTGATAGCGATATTTTTGATACACACAGAACAAAAAACAGTAGA
>NC_068998.1:39454429-39456288 GCF_001194135.2 Octopus bimaculoides
ATATATATACGATGGGCTTCAGATTCCATCTACCAAATCCACTCACAAGGCTTTGGTTGGCCTGAGACTATAGTAGAAGACACTTGCTCGAGGTGTCATGCAGTGGGACTGAACCCAGAACTATGTGGTTGGGAAGCAAGCTTCTTACCACACAACCACGTTGCACCTAAAATGTAGATGCTGGGAAAAATAATATTTGGCGGGGTAATTTCATATCAAAACAGGAGATTGGGAAAAGTTCCTGGTATTTTTTATTCCCCAATGCTTGCATTTCATTTGCTAATAGGACTTACAGAATTCTCCACATGCAGTCACCCATCATTTGTGGGCTTATTAACATGTCCCATGCTTTCGCTGATTCTTTTCGGTCCATAATGTAGTTTCAAGAAGATAAAACCTGCATAGCCTTAGTGGAACAGTCAGGATATGACATCTGGGGAGAGCAAAAGCTAAGTTGACTGGAGCAGCATAAAATGAACCATGCTGGTCAAACCTAGGAATTGAACCCACAACATTATAATCATGAGTCAAAAAGCCTAACCACTAGGCCATATATCTTCACACACACATAAATTTACCTATTATTATGGTTGATGATTAGGGGCTTCAGATACAACCCATGCTCATAACACACTGTGGTATCTTACTGCAGCTGTGCATTCTACCAAGGTTCTCTCACCCAGCCCTTGGTGGCATCGTTCCATCATCATCTTTACTGTCATTATCCACATCCGCTCAATCCCCTCCCCTAAGATGTGGGGACAAAGTCCTAGGCCCTAAAAGTGTGGCCAAAATATTGTAAGTTTCATTGTCTGACAATCATCACCAACTTTTGTTCCATTTCCATCTCCTTCAGGACTGAATCATTCATTTTAAGGGATACCTAGCTGATCTACAGTACTTACTTGACAAATACCTTTAGTTACTCAGTATCAGACATATTTAAGGTCAAAACTTCAAACCCATACAATGCTATAAGCAAAGCAAGGCTTTTTAGAATTTCAATCAGATGCCTTTGCTGAGAGCATTGTTTTTCTATACTGTAATTAGTAACCTCAACGTTGTTGTTTCTGCATCAAGTCTTGCTTTGATTCCTAGCAGCAGTCTGCTATTAGGTAAAAAACATGGAGCCCAGATACTTGAACTCATCAACTTGGGTTAGCTTGACCCCTACAGAGCAAGATGGAGTTATCTCCCTTTGACTGGTTCCAGTTGTGTCCAAAGGTGATTGGCACCTACACGCTTTTCATTTGCTTGTCGCATGTGGGGAATTCCATGTTTTCAACTAGAATTTCCTCTGATGACACCGACTAAACACTTCACATTTGGAGTTTAAGAAGGCCCCCAGGTCAAGTGAACTTTTCAAGATCTTTGCTCTCTCAGCCAAGCAATTTCAAAGCCTAGAATTTTGTTTCAGAGATTTTTTTTCCCTACCCTGACTGACCAATACTATTTTCTTATCCCCAGTTATAGAGAGGTTTTGTGATTCATCCAATGAGTCTGATGGAGCAAAATCAATGGTAACTCGACCGGTCATGACCAACAAATACAAATATACTGACTATTACTACTCTACAGTTTTAGTTATGTGCTTCTTTTCAGACATATTAACTACCGATTGATATATATATATCATCATCATCATCGTTTAACGTCCGCTTTCCATGCTAGCATGGGTTGGACGATTTGACTGAGGACTGGTGAAAACCGGATGGCAACACCAGGCTCCAGTCTGATTTGGCAGAGTTTCTACAGCTGGATGCCCTTCCTAACGCCAACCACTCAGAGAGTGTAGTGGGTGCTTTTACGTGTCACCCGCACGAAAACGGCCACGCTCGAAATGGTGTCTTTTATGTGCC
>NC_068998.1:39456338-39457016 GCF_001194135.2 Octopus bimaculoides
CCAGTCCAGGGGCACTGGCAACGATCTTACTTGGCTTGCCGGGTCTTCTCACGCACAGCACATTTCCAAAGGTCTCGGTCAGTAGTCATCGCCTCGGTGAGGCCCAATGTACGAAGGTCTTGCCTCACCACCTCAGCCCAGGTCTTCCTGGGCCTACCTCTTCCACGGGTTCCCTCAACTGTTAGGGTGTGGCACTTTTTCACGCAGCTATCCTCCTCCATTCTCACCACATGTCCATACCAGCGCAATCGTCTCTCTTGCACGCCACAACTGATGCTTCTAATGTTCAGCTTTTCTCTCAAGATACTTACACTCTGACGGGTATTCACATTATATACATATATATATATATATGCACACATAAACACACACACACATACAGATGGATGTTTACCCTTGTCCTTTTATGAGCACAATAATTGTAAACCAAAGTCGCCAACTTGCAGATAGTGTCATTTGTATGCAATCTTCCATGAAAGCATGTCTGGCTATTGAAGTGATTGTTGTTTGAAGGATTAAGTGAAATATTACCTTACTTGGAAATAAGTGAGGGCTGGTTACTGGAAGAGATATGTCTAGAAAATAATCTGCTTCAACAAATTTTGTCCTATCAATATATATATACATATATATATATATATATATATATATATATATATATATATATATATATATATA
>NC_068998.1:39457438-39460617 GCF_001194135.2 Octopus bimaculoides
TTGGGAAGTACAAACACTTCCTGTATTGCATTGCATCATAATATTTTGTTTTGTTATGGGCTTGTGCTTGAGTCTTTTGTGCTATTAGTGTGTGTGTGTGTGTGTGTGTATTGTGAGTTGTGTGCTTCAGTTGGGTAGTGACATTAATAACAATAATAATAAAGAAACTGCTCTCAATCTTAAAGGAGGCATATAAATACAGACAAGAGCTTAACCTCCCTGATTATGATGATGATAAGGAGGACACATCACCCACAGAAGAATTTAAATTTATCCTAGTATCACATGATCAGAGTCCCCCATTTGGAACTATCAAGCTAATGTCACACACAATGAGGTTGACACAAAGTGTAGACTCTGCAATGACAAAACAGGAGAGTATTGACCACATTGTTGCCATCTGCTCAGTCCTTGCCCCTATAGAATATAAAACCAGGCATGATTGAGTTGGCTAATACTTCCACTGGAGCATATGCTGTCACTATAATATCCTGCATCCTAAGAACTAGTATGAACACCATCCAGAGCCAGTCACTGAGGGAGAGAATGTTACCATCTTATGGGATTATGGGATACATACAGACTGGCCAATAAATGCTAGCAGACCAGGCACCGTCATCAAAGACCTAAGACAAAAAAATATCCCTGTTAATTGATATAACAGTGCCTACTGATAGAAACATCTCAACAAGGAATTTTTAAAAAATGTTCAACTGGTACTTATTTTATCAACCCTGAAAGGATGAAAGGTAAAGTCAGCCTTGGAAGCATTTGAAAGCAGAGCATAAACACAGATGAAATGTCGCTAAGCATTTTTATCCAGTGTGGGAACGATTCTGCCAGCTTGCTGCCTTATAAACATAAAGACTGACAAAATGCTGCTAAGCATTTTGCCAGGTGTGCTAACAATTCTGTCAGCTTGCCATGATAATAGTAATAATTGCCATTAACATTACAAAATGGAAATATTGTGATTTGATGTAAAAAAATATATATATGCACATCTATATACACAAATAATTAAATTTATATTTACAGTATATATATATATGAGAAAGAATAGAAGAGACAGCAGTGTGTGCATATTTGAAAATAAATAAATATACACATATATATATTTTTTAAACACACATGGAGAAAAAGTGACAGAAAAAGTAAAATAAAATTACTGTGGAGAGTGCAGTTTCCAACCCCAATCAGCAACTTTAACTTTATTCTTTCTGTTGCTAAATCATGCTGTCACAGACCATCACTAGTTTCCTTGAACACTGTTTTATATATATATATATATAAACCTTACAATATGATCATAAATCTTCATAAGTATCTGAATGCATCATGTAATTATATAAGTGATCAAAATCTAGGACAGGCTCACAAATAAATATTAATAATTTCATAAATTATATCTAGCTACAATTCTCATTAACACCACTACCACCACAACCAGCAACAATAGTGCTGATGATAATAATAATAATAATAATGATGTTAACCATGAAGTAGATGAAGAACCTGAACCTACTCCTACCAAACAAGGAAAACAAATCAAGTAGACTGATAAAAAGAACAGGCACAAACAAATTGAGGAGTGGTGAAGCCAGAAGTCCCTGCATGGACAACATATATGAAGTTAAAATGCTGATGTAGACCAAACAATGATCCATCGGTGGCTGAGGGGTTCAAGATTGAAAGCAGAGACTGAAGGCTTCATACTGGCAGCACAAGATCAAAGCTTGTTTACCAAAAATTACCAGGCTAACATTCTTCAAAATGGTGCTGACCCAAAATGCATATTCTGCAATACATTTGACAAAAAAATAGACCATCTCATTTTGGGATGTCCTCTGCTAACATCAAATGAATACAAAATTCACTACAATAGGGTAGGACAGTGTTTACATTGGAAAATATGTAAGCATTAGAAAATCAACACTCCTGCTGACTGGTATGAACACCATCCTGAATCTGTTGTTGGAAGTAAAA
The DNA here is from genome assembly GCF_001194135.2 of Octopus bimaculoides. NCBI lineage: Eukaryota > Metazoa > Mollusca > Cephalopoda > Octopoda > Octopodidae > Octopus > Octopus bimaculoides. The sequence continues at coordinate 39,459,425 of NC_068998.1, forward strand.
ATGTCATCACCTACTGGGATTTTCCAGTCAACACAGACAGAACACTCCAGGCTAATTAACCAGACATAATTATTAAAGACAGAGAAGAAAACACTTGTAGACTGATAGATGTAAGTGCTCCCACTGATAAAGACATATCTGTAAAGGAATTCGACAAGCTTAGTAAATATAACGACCTGGAAATTGAAATACAAAAAAATGTGGCATCTTAAAGCAAAAACTGTTCCTGTTATTGTAGGTCCCTTAGGAATGATAAAAAAGGGATGTCAGAAACATCTAGACAACATCCCAGGAGAGCCATATCTCAAAGAAATCCAAAAGATTTTCTAACAAGTACTGCCTACATCCTTAGAAAAACCCTATCAATTTAAATGTTTGTTTTGTATTATATGAATGTATTTCTGTACTACCCTCCATCAATTCCACCCCTCACCCAAGCTTTCAGTTATATTTCAATATCTTTTAACCTTCACTTGCCCTAGGATGCTGGGTGTGTCCCTGCAAGTGATTGCATCAAACATGCAATTTAGAATAATAATAATAATAATCCTTTCTTTTATAGGCACAAGGTTCGAAATTTGAGGGGATGGGGGTAGTCAACACCATTGTATAACTGGTACTTATTTCATCAGCCCCAAAAGGAGGAAAGGCAAAGCTGACCTTGGTGGAATTTGAACTCAGAATGTAAAGATGACTGAAATGCTGCTAAGCATTTTGCCTGGTGTGCTAATGATTCTGCCAGCTCGCCACCTTAATAATAACAATAATAATTCTTTCCACTAAAGGTACGAGGCCTGAAATTTGGCAAGAGAGAACTAGCTGATTACATCAACCCCAGTGGTTCACTGTCACTTAATTTATCAACCCCGAAAGGATGAAAAGCAAAGTTGGCCACAGCAGAACTTGAACTCAGAATGTAAGGGCAGATGGAAAGTCGCTAAGCATTGTGCCTGGCATGCTAATGATTCTGCCAGCTCACTGCCTTATTATTATTATTATTATTATTATTATTATTATTAATAATAATAATAATAATAATAATAATAATAATAATAATAATAATAATAATAATAATAATAATAAATAATAATAATAATATTAATGATGATAACAATAAAAAACCCTGTATTATCATATTTTTCATAGACACATGTCTGATGGTATATTTCACAAAATTCAATTACAGACAAATA
>NC_068998.1:39460867-39464972 GCF_001194135.2 Octopus bimaculoides
CCAGTAGGTCAGAATTACCTTGAAAAATAACAAAAAAGAGGGAGAATAAAAACAAACAAAAAGAAAACAATTGTAAAAACATATATAAAGATATATAATAATAATAAATGCGTCCTTTTAAAGCCTAGCCAGGCTCATGGGCCCGGTTTCCCGGTTTCAATGATGTATGTGTTCCCCAGCTGGACGGGACGCCAGTCCATCGCAGCATTACTCATTTTTGCCAGCTGAGTGGACTGGAGCAATGTGAAATGAAGTGTTTTGCTTAAGAACACAACGCGTCGCTTGGTCCAGGAATTGAAACCACAATCTTATGATCATGTGCTGACACCCTAACCACTAGGCCACATGCCTCCACATATATAAAGAGAGATACAATTATAATAGATGTAGGCATAGCTTTATGGTTAAGAAGCTTGCTCCTCAGTCACATGGGTTACTGCATGACACCATGGGAAAGTGTATGGCTTAGTGGTTAGGGGTACTTGGTTCACAATGGTGAGGTCATCAGTTCGATACCTGGCAATCTGTTGTGTCCTTGAACAAGACACTATTTTATGTTGCTCCAGTCCACTCAGCTGGCAAAAATGAGTTGTACCTTTATTTCAAAGGGCCAGCCTTGTCACATTCTGTGTCATGTTGAATCTTCTTGAGAACTATGTTAAGGGTACATGTGTCTGTGGACTACTCAGCCACTTGCAATTTCACAAGAAGGCTGTTCCGTTGATCAGATCAACTGGAACCTTTGTCATTGTGACTGACGGTGTGCTAATCAGTTATGGCACTATGAGCAAATGTCTTCTAGTATAGCTCTGGGCTGGTCAAAGCCTTGTGAATAGATTTGATAGATGGAAACTGTATGGAAGCCTGCCATATATGTGTGTGTGTGTATGTGTGCACTTATATCTTGCCATAACATGTTGGCTGTAAATGAGTGCTATCATATATAGATGACATTTTGGCACAAGGCCAGCAATTTCAGGGGAGGGGAAAGTCAATTACATCAACCCCAGTGCTCAACTGGTACTTAATTTATTGACCCCGAAATGATGAAAGGCAAAGCTGATCTCAGTGGAATTTGAACATAGAACATAAAGACAGATGAAATGCTACTAAGCATTCTGCCCGGTGTACTAACATTTTTGCCAGCTTGCTGCCAACTAAATATTGCATGATATTTTGTCTGATACCCTTATGATTCTGCCACTGCAGGGACACAATAGCAAAGCTTCAAGTTTGTGGTGTATTTGTAGAGGGTCTTAGTGTTGATAACAGATGCATTAATGTGGAAATAGTATTATTGATAATGGAAGTAGTATCAAGAGTAGTAGTAAGACTAGTATATAAAAAGTTGACGTAATAGTTGTATATCAAAAGTAGTAATAGTAGCAGTATCAAAAGTAGTAGACGACTCAAAAGAAGTAGTAGTAGTAGTAGTAGTAGTAGTAGTGGTAGTGGTAGCAGCTGCAGCAGCAGAACCAAAAGATGTCGCAATAGGAGTGGTTGGTGTTAGGAAGGACATCCAGCCGTAGAAACCATGTCAAATCAGACTGGAGTCTGGTGCAGCCTTCCAGCGTGCCAGCCCTAGTCAAACCATCCAACCCATGCCAGTATGGACAACAGATGTTAAATGATGATGAGTAGTAGTAGTAGTAGTAGTAGTAGTAGTAGTAGATACAAACGTGTATGCATGAATATTGATATCTTACCTGACATGTTGTTTGGATCATTATCATCCATGTTAGCTGGTTCTAAAAGTGTTAAACAGCTGGGTCTTTGGAAGCCACTGTCACCGAGTCCATACGCCAGATCAATAACCTCTTGGGAACCAGTCAGTAGCTGGATATGGATAAACAGGAGAAACTTATTAAAAGAACAATATTCATGTGAATTAGTGATATATCGCAAACATACACATATATGTGTTTGTCATATCATCATTTTAAAAGACATTTTTTCATGCTTGTATGATTAAGACAGAATTCATTGAAACTGGTTTTCTATGGCTGAATACCCTTGGTGCCAATACTGTGTAGTTAAGATTTTTGCTTCTCAATAATGTGGTTTTGGAGTCAATCCCACTGCATGGCATCTTGGGCAGGGGTATTCTCCTATGGTACCAAATTGATTGAAGCCTTGTGTGTGGATTCAGAAGACAAAAACTGAAATATGCCAGTTGTGCGCACATGCACATATGTGTGCGTGTGTTTCTCTCATTGTCTTGATATCACATGCTAGTTACAAACAAGCATCACAGTCATATAAGCAGTGTTCCTCATTTCCAGTTTTCCTTGAAAACGTGTCCAGCCATGGCGAAATATTACCTTGCTTGGAAACAGGTAAATGTTGGCAACAGGGAGGGCATCCAGCCATAGACAATCTACCTCAACAAATTCTTTCTGATCTGTGCAAGCATGGTAAAATAAGCATTAAACTGATGATTGTATGTAATAAGTTGTCCACACCTCATGTCACACATACTTAATATTGGTACTGGCCCTGGTGGAAACAAAGGTAAGGTTGATCCTATCAGAGTTCAAACATGGAACACAAACAGATGAAACTAAATGCTTCATTATGTTGTAATCAAAGAAGTTATATAAGCACAGTGTGGATATAGCATCTCTGCAGTGACATTTAAATGCCATATAACAAGAGAGTATGGTAGACAGTGAGCAATAAGTTTAGTTACTGTTACATATTTTAATGATTAAATTTACTATATTGTCAGAATAGATAGAAGGATAGAGAAATACAAAGATAATGTCAACATACAGAAAGATAGATAGATAGACAAATAGATATATTAATAGAAAGATAGAAGGATAGATAGGTAGATATATTGATAGATGGACAGAAGGTTAGATTTTTGTTTTAATAATTCCAGAAAGGCTGTATGGTTAAGAACCTTGTTCCCACTGGGCAGCACCTTTGGCAAGCCTTGTGAATGGGGTTTCGATGGAAACTGAAAGAAGCTAATCCTGTGTGTGTGTGTGTGTGTGTGTGCACGTGCATGTGTGTGTGCACGTGTATGTGTGTGTGCATGTGTGTGCCACTTCTGTTTTGACATTAAGTGATGGTTGTAAATGAACATCAGCATCAGACAAACAACGTTGTTTATTCTCAGTTTCTCATGAATAAAAATGTCGTCTCTGGTCGAGAGGAAAAATTATCTTGCTTGGAAACAGGGTTGGCAACATGAAGGACATCTGGCCATAAGATATCTAAGAAATTCTATCTGATCCAAGCAAGTATAGAAAGGTGGACATTAAATCAATGATGACGATGACCATGCTGAAACGATGGGATGGATAAATATCTATCTGTATTGTCAGAGTAGATAAATCCAAGGACACACAGTTGTATTATATTTCAAAGCATTTAAATAATTAGATACTTTAATCACACTGTCTGAGTATCACTCATATAAGAGAAACAATAACACTGTTTATGAAAGGGAGTTATTTAACCTTATTAAGCTCCTTCTTCAGACTATCAGATGTACTTTGTGGAGAAAAGAGAGCTCTTTTAAACTGTTCAATGATCCGACGCCTTCCATTTGGTTGTAGAGGTGGTGGAAGCTGAGAGGAGAAAAGAAACACCATTAAAGATGATTGTAGTTTAAGGACTAATTTAAAATCATGAATAATGTTATTTTTCTACGTTTATGGTTGTAATGTCATCGCTAAGCATTTGTTATGTCATGCATAATCGATATACACAGACCCAAGTAACTACACTTCATTAAACTGCACAGACATACACTCAGGCACACAGAAGCACATCTTTATCTTTTATCTGTTTCAATCATTAAACTGTGGCCATGCTGGGGCACTGCCTTGAAGAATTTTTTAGTTGAATGAATCAATAACAGTACTTACGTTTTTTTTAAAAGCCTGGTACTTATTCTATTGGTCTGTTTTACTGAACCACTAAGTTACAGTGATGTAAAACACACCAACACTGGTTGTCAGGTGGTGATGGGGGGATAAACACAAAATTGCAGACGTGCATACACACACACGTACACGCACACACACACACACACATGTACACAGACACATACACGTACACACACACACACACACATGACAGGCTTCTTTCAGTT
>NC_068998.1:39464982-39475827 GCF_001194135.2 Octopus bimaculoides
ACATACACGTACACACACACACACACACATGACAGGCTTCTTTCAGTTTCTGTCTACCAAATCCACTCACAAGGCTTTGGTCAGCCTGAGGCTATAGTAGAAAACATTTGCCTAAAGTAGCACACTATGGGACTGAACCTAGAACCATGTGGTTGGGAAGCAAGTTTCTTATTTCTTTATTGCCCACAAGGAACTACACATAGAGGGGACAAACAAGGACAGACAAATGGATTAAGTCAATTACATCGACCCCAGTGCGTAACTGGTACTTAATTTATCGACCCTGAAAGGATGAAAGGCAAAGTCGGCCTCGGTGGAATTTGAACTCAGATCGTAACGGAAGACAAAATACCGCTAAGCATTTCACCCAGTGTGCTAACGTTTCTGCCAGCTCGCAGAAGCTTCTTACCACACAGCTACATATCCATAATTACCTGTGTGATGTAGATAATCTTGTGCAATGGATGTAACATCTGCAGTATTGGATCACTGATCTGCCGAACCCGAGATGGAGAAATTGTGACGGTTGCAGTTGAGGTTGAAACTGAGTAACTGTTAGCTGAAATATACAACAATGAACATGGACTATGGTTCAATTCTCAATCAATCCACAGAAAATAACATTTTCTTTAAAATACCAATTTGAATTAAATAATAGGCATTATATTAAAAATTTCACTGAAAAATCTACCATATGTTAAAATATTTTTTAAGCTATTAAAAATAACCAAATTGTTAAAGAAATACAACAAAAAATTTCACTTACAAGGACGTTGTACTCGAAGATTGTTTGGGGAGGAACGAGAATAATTTTGGTTATTCCTGGAATCATCAAGTTTCAAAACACCGAAATGTCCATTCTCTGCAGATGAACAGGAAGTTGGAACTAATCCATTTGGGGAACAATAACCTGTGGTGGTGTCTGAAATATAAGGAGATTACAATAAAAAAAAAGAAGAAAGAATGAGAGAGAAAGAGTGGGAGAGAGAGAGAGAGAGGGAGAGAGAGAGAAGGAGAGAGAGAGAGAGAGAGAGAGGGAGAGAGAGAGAACCTATCATTTACTTATTTCAGTTATTGGACTGCAACCATGCTGGGGCACTGCACTGAAGGGTTTTAGTTGAACAAATTGATTCCGTTACTTATTTTCTAAAGCTTGGTAGTCAATCTATTGATCTCTTTTGCTGAATCACTAAGTTACAAGAATGTAAACAAACTAAATCATTTGTCAAGCAGTGGTAGGACACATACATACACATGCACACAATTATATATACTTACTAGCAGAAATAGCCAGTGTTGCCTGGGTTAAAGAGAATAATTAAATTTAAAAACACCATCCAGATTATGCAGGTCTCAACTGCAAGTGATTGAGATACCGACTTTGAATTATATATATACCCCGAAAGGATGAAAGGCAAAGTCAACCTCGATGGAATTTGAACTCAGAAAGTAGCGCTGAGCATTTCGCCCAGTGTGCTAACGTTTGTGCCAGCTTTCCTAGGGATCATCATGATGACTACGATGGCAATGACGATGATGATAGTGATGCTGAAGATGATGGCTGTGATGACGACAATGACAATGATAAGAAGGTGGAGGTGGAACGATTGTGATGATGACAGTGATGATGAAGATGATGGTGGTGGTGGTGATGATGATGATGACAACGTCGATGATGATGATGATGATATTACCTGTGTTTGGAATAACCAATGAAAGCTGGGCTGGTTTATCGGTCTGTTGGTGTTTCTCAGGACCCCTCTGTACAATGGGGGCCAGGGTAGAGGGGTGGTGGGGAGTATTGCCAACGTTGTCGTCATCACAGCTTCTTCTAGTATTGTCCTCTGTAACGCACACCACCGTAATACTATCTGGTGTTTGAGCTGCGTCTACAGATGCAGACGACGAAGAACTGAAGCTGACAGCATCAATTCCATTACAAGAATCCATCTCTGCCTCACTGATATCATCAGTGGTCGGCTTCTTCAGAGCTGAAGAGTTGCCATGGTAACTCAAGTACAGCTCTTCTTCGCTGGTCCAAGTATCTGGAAAAGGATATTGTAGAATAATCATGATGATGATGATGGTGATGATGATTATGATGATGATGAGATAGATTACAACAACAATGGTGATGGCAACAATTATGATGATTGAGGACAATGATAACACTGATGATGATGATGATAATGATGATGATGATGAAGTCACTGATCCTTTCTACTGAAATTTTGAGGCCAGGTGTTAGTCAATTATATCAATCCCAGTACTCAGCTACTACTTATTTCTTATTTATTTATTACCCACAAGGGGCTACTCACAGAGGGGACAAACAAGCGGATTAAGTCAATTATATCGACCCCAGTGCGTAACTGGTACTTATTTAATCGACCCCGGAAGGATGAAAGGCAAAGTCGACCTCGGCGGAATTTGAACTCAGAGCGTAGCGGCAGATGAAATATACCGCTAAGCATTTCGCCCGGCGTGCTAACGCTTCTGCCAGCTCGCCGCTACTACTTATTTCATCGATGGAAGACAATGTCAACAATGATGATGATAATGCTGATGACAATAAGCTTGATGAACAACCTCTTAATTACACCAATGACGATGATGATGATGATGGTGATGTGATGACGATGAGGATGGTGACAATGATAACACTGATGATGATAAAGATAACAACAATGATGGTGACTGATGAACATGATGATAAGGAGACGAGGTTGGTAGGCAACAAGACTGATGGACAATCCTTCAATAACATTAATGCCAACGATGATGATGATGATGGTGATATCATCACTGATGATCATAGAGATAATAACTAGCAACAATAATGATGTTTATGTTAATGACAATATTAAGGATAAAAATGATGAGATGAGGATGAGGATGATAAAGCTGAGATGATGATAATGATGATGATGATGTTATTATAATGGATAACATGATGATAACAGAAACAACAGTGATAAAAATGATGATGACAAAGAAAACGATGATGACCTCACCTTGATCTTCTGTTTCTGTGACGTTGTCAAATGAAAATGGTTCCTTTTTGCTGTTACCTTTATTGTCGTTATAGTCGAGCTCCACAGAATAATCGTAATCACCTTCCTGTAATAAGTTGAACATTAATGTAAAATGCCTGGTGAAGAGGGCGATTGCGGGGGGTGGGCAGGTGGGTGGGCAGGTGGGTGGAGGAGCAGGTTGACTTGGAAGATATTTTTGATGTTCTTCTTGTTTTTAACCCCACCAGTAAAACCTTCCGCCACACAATAAATCTCCATCCCTACCACTGACATCATTTGAGTTTTAATAAGTGATTCCATCCATCCCTCCATCCAACTATCTTCTCTTCCCACTCACTATTCCTGTGGGTGGGGGTAGAGTCCTTAGGTACCTCCTCCACAAGGTCCTATCAGAAGCAACTGTCATTAGATTTTCCGGCTAGATTCGCAAGCAATGAGCAACCGAGACCATGGACATTACCCAACCATCTCATTCTTGGTCAACCTCTATGTTGTTGTCTCTGAAGGGTCTGAACTAAATAATTATATTTATCTCAAGAGTTACACAAATCTGTACGGTTTGTTGTTGTTTTTGTTGTTGTAGTTTATTAACAGGTGAGCTTGATCCAACAAACCTAGAATCAAAGAAAGTGGTTCCAGCCATGACCATAGGTTTGGGCAATCAATTGCTTTTTATTTGGAGATAGTATATCCATTATCATTATTATCATCATCACCATTAACAACAGTGACAGCAGATCTATGAGTAAAAGCAGTCCAACCATGACTGTCCCCTTTTTGTTTTATTTCAGACATAGTATATCTAGGATTATATTATTGAAAGAATCCTTTTAATTTAATAAGGTGGTAGGATGTTGATTTAGGAGAGATTTGACTACTATTTCTAGTAGATCAAGTGACCACAGAGAGGCTTGCTCATCACTGAGGATGGTAATGTAATGTGAAACATTATGGTTAGTTCTGTTCAATAAGACAAATCTATGCTGACATAGATCAGAAGGAAATTTTTTTTAGTGCAAAGTGATTTCTACCTATAATGAAAGTGTCACACATTGTAAATCTCTTTACAACACAACAATTCTTGCAGGTCTACATCTATCTCTAAGCCTTAATGTACAGCATGTTATAGGATATTTGTGAGTGGTTGACCTCATTTAGACAATATAACAATTAATTACCTTTTCTTCCCGAGAACTGGAAGAAGGGTCACTGAAATGGTTCAAGTGTTCTTGAGAGGCAACAAATAGCTTCTGGTAATTCTGTTTATTGCTGACAGCTTCAAAGAAGTATCTAGAAAGAGAATGAACAGTTAATCAATTAAACAAGTGAATATCAGATATACACTATTTATAGCAGCAAGAATAGTTGCTGCTGCTGTTTTTTAACTCCAGGTCAGCCTTGATTAATCATATCAGCATTATTGATTTAATGTACACTTTTTCATGATTGCATGGGTTGGACGGAATCAGTTGAGGCAGATTTTCTATGGCTCAATGTCCTTCTTATCACCAAACCTCACCTGTTTCTAAGCAAGAAATATTTCCCAATGGCTGGACATGTTTTATAGGAGAGTGGAAGTGAATAACACCTCATGTATGAGAGTGACACTTGTTTGCAAATATCACCAGATGTGAAGACAAAGAGGCACAAATGCACACACGTGCACGCAGTTACGTATATACATACACATATATACATATGATGAGCTTCTTTCAGTTTCCGTCAAGCAAATCTATTCACAAAGTTTGGCTGACTCTATGGCAACAGTTGAGGACACTTGGCCCAAGATGCCATGCAGTGAAACTGAACATGAAACCACATGGTTGGGAAGCAAACTTCTTAACCGCATAGCCATGCCTGCATCTATATAGAATATATAAACTAAAAATATAGCATTAAGATAAACTTTAACCAAAATGTTATTTCTACTCACTTCTGCGTCCGAGAACGTTCCTTTTCCAGTTTTCTCTTCAAGCTGTTCTCACGAAGCTGAAGGCAGTCGATGTGAAGGAGCATTTTGTCTGATATTAGTGCTGTCAGTTGGTATACATCTGGTCGATCTTCGGGTTTCACCGAGAGGCAACTGGTCAGTAATATAATACAATACCCATACATAAAGGAGGAATCCAAATCCAACAGAAACAACAGCAGCAACAATAACAACAACAACAACCAGTAACAGGCTTAGCCAACAAAGGAGCCTCTTGTAAAGATGGTGATGATAATGAGGGTGAAGATAGCAATGATAATACAGGGTGTGGCAGAAATACCTCCTACATTTTAAACTTTAACCTATGTGTTGCTAATGAACGTATGCAAGTGCCAAAGATGCTTTCATTTAGCTAATGGCCAAAAACAGTAACCCTTTGTTTAAACAACGGTAAAATTAATTTTTCACAAATGTTGTTTCTTTTTCCTTTTGTCAACCTTTGAAATGTGGGAGGTATTTCTGCCGCAGCCTGTAATGGCAGTGATGATGATGATGATAATGATACTGATGATGGTGCTGTTGCTGACAATGAGGAAGAGGATAGGAGCAAGGGGAGGGAAAGCATAGGGAGGAAGAGGAAGGGAAGGATGGAGAAGAGGAACCAGACATAAGAAGAGTGATTTTTCTTTGATGTTGAGCTAAGGAGATGTCTGTAATGAAGGCCATGAAATCCACAACAAATCTTCCATACCTTGAGATCACTTGTAACAACTGTGCTGAGTACAGTTTCTCAGGAACTGGTTTGTAGTCTGCTTCTACAATCTGAAATATATAATTCAACAATAACAAAAGTTTAAACATACATAAGGTTAGTTTCCTCAAAAACTATTACTAAAATATCTTCCCCTATCTCACTTGTACTATGACTAGCCTATATATACCCAAATAATTGCTTCTAATTTTGGTACAAGGCCAGCAATTTTAGGGGGAGAGGCATCTTGACAATTACATAAATCCCAATAGTTGACTAGTGTAGGGTACTGTCCATGGATTGATAACAGATGAACTGTAGACAGGAAGTTCACTGTGGGCTAGCTAGTGAGCTGGTCCACACAGAAGGGACCATTGCTTAACCATTAAGCAAAATAAGCATGTACTTAGGGCATCAAGGGAAGGAAGGGGCACCACAGAAATGGTAAATGGTTTACAACGCAAAAGAAACCACTTTAAACTTGCTAAAATAATATTCTCTACAAAGTATAGAAGCAGACGTTTTGTGTAAGATTACTTTTGAGAATCTGATCAAAGAGGAAACTTTTCAAATATAAATAAAGTGGAAGTAGACAAAAATAAACATTATTTTCCATCTTATTGCTAGTTTTGTTTTATTTTGAAAAGTAAGAATTTATTTTATGGTTTATTATTACTTACATTTCAAATTATATAAGGAGACACCAAAATCTTTTTAGTGCTTAGGGTTCATCACAAAGAACAGAATAAGATAGTTTAAATAATTTAGTCATGGATACTCTAAAATAGATAGAATGATGGACAGCTAGAAAGTCTTTATACACAGGTGTCTGCTGGATCACACCTGACCTGGGGTTAAACAATACAAGCAATGAAAATGAGGAAGTCATTTAGACAATTTCAACTGACCTTTTTGGCAAGGGTCAACATATTTGTGGAGAAAAATGGTGGTTGTAAAGTACACATTTCATAGACAATACACCCCAGAGCCCAGATATCAGTCTTCTCACCATAAGGATCATTTTTGATAACTTCAGGGCTGTAAAAAAAACACACACAAAAAAAAACTATCAGAAAAAGGAAAACTGAAAAAGAGTTCAACAACTGGACACATAAGGCCTGAACAAAAGATGGGATGGTCATGGCTAGAACACCTTTCCTCATAGGTATACTCAATCAAACTCCATCCTCTAACCCACAGAATTACTGTTTCCACTTACACTGACTTTCAACTACTACTGTCATGGCCTCTGCTTCTCGTACTTTCATCCACACTCAGGCATTCACATCTCTCCTACTCACATCATCCTTATTGTATCCACCACCTCTAGACCCTTATATTAACCCTTATCTTCAGTTCTTCTTTCCCAGAATGTTGGCCTTATGGAATTCCCATCTGGCATATGTTTTTTTGCAGCTGTCATCTTGCATCTATCCACTAATAAATATTAACTGCATCAATTTCACAAAACTTTGGGGGAACTCTGAAAACCAAAGACACAGCCCCTTTCTCCAGAACAAACAATTACATTTTTTTTAACTCTTTAAGTCAGAGCTGAAATGGGGTTTAAAAAAATAACAACTGGAGGAGATGAAAAACAAAAGAAAATAAAAATAGGAAAAAAACAGTAATATGTGAGATATTTTAAAAATTTAATGCAGTGAGAGAAGCAGGTTTGAACACTTGAAGGTTAGGCCAGTGAATCAGTAGGTTAACCACTGAGTCACAGTCTGTTACAAGAAAAGGGAGAAAGAGTGTAAGGTAGATTTACCATGAATAAAGGATTGTGCCAACAACAGAGGTCATCTCTCTTTGTTTCCCTTGGTTGTGCTTAGCAAGACCAAAGTCAGCTGTGGAAGTGATATACAAGACAAGATGTTATAGGAAGCTATAACTCCAGTACACACACACACACACACACACTTGAAAAATGCACATGTGTGTATAATTAATTATATGTAAAAAAAAATGTTTATAAAAGCACTTTAACTCGGATCTGATGGAAAAAATATTTGTGTAAATGCTTTTCACTGTTTTCAGCTTTCCAAACACATTATTTAATGATAATCTTTTAGAAGTTATTTTTCATTATTAATAACTTTTCATTTTAGAACATCTTTTTTTCAAATGCTGTGACTGTATCAAAAAATTTTTCTAAAAACTTATGTATATGTGTGTGTGTGCGCGCATCTGCATGTGTCTGCATAAGTGCATGCACTGGAAACAGAAACAGCTGTAAAATCCAAGTCAAAATAAAGTTACATGCATGAACAGAGATTGGTGGGTTTCTCTTAGTAAATGTAAGATGGAGGGCTGCATGAGATCTGTGCAATGCATGGTTGCCGTTAGTGATGGTCAGGGTGTACATATAAATGTTTATACATATATGATGGCAGCAGCTCAGCTTTGATCAGTGCCATTACTCAATTGTTCCCTTAACCTTTTAGCACTTAAATTACTGTTAAATATAGTGCTTATTTATTCACATTGTTTTGAATTAACCATGCGTTAACTTGTAGCTTCAAAACTTTGAGGGGACGATAGTTACTTTTAGAATGACATTGTAGGGTAGGTGTGAGAGACTGGATCTCACTGGTTTGAACACAAAGCAAGTTGAATATTTGCACTGGCTATGGCTGGTTTAAATTCTAAAGGGTTAAACATTCATTTGCACTGAGATGGCAACAATGGGCATTTTCGCAACAGGTGTTAAGAGAGTCTACCATTCATGCTGAATTTTTCATTGAGTGTCCTGCTTTTCTCATCTGTGGTCACCCATAGCATCCAGCACATAAAAGAAATGTTAAAAATCAAGTGATGCCAGTGCCTGAAGCTTTTTAAAGTGAGTAAACACTTTGTACAGGGCCTATCCCATTCTGCAAACAATGTATGAATTTGCTCCAAATGAAGACCTACATACATATATGTATGCATATTTTAGGGTGTTAGGAAAGACATTTAGCTGTAGAAATTATACTAAATCTGACATTGAGGCTTGGTACAGTCCTACAGCTTGTCGATCCTGTCAAAACATCCATCCCATGCCAGCATAAGCTGGATGTTTTGACAGATGTTAAATGATGATGGCTTACATATAATATATATATGTGTGTATCCAAAATTAGGGAATGGAGTAGATAAAACCCAGGCTACATATGTTTCATAGCTAGCAGAACCTCAGAAGTAGTAATTACCCAAACAATGGGTAATCTGCTAGCTACTCATCAGGCCAAAGATATTCGCACATCACATACACAGCAATCCCAGCTGCTAATCATAAACTATAAAATAACTTTATAGTTTATCGGTAAACCACTATTGTTCCTGAAAGTTGTTTTTTAATATCTTCTACAGACTGTTTGAAGCATACTGACTTCCTACACCTTGATCCTTGGATCTTACCTTTATATATATATAAAGTCATTTATTCGGTGAATTATTGTTGTTTTTAGATATTTAAGAACACTTAAATTCATCCCCCATTCTCACATGTATTATTAGCAGATTGACCTTGCTCAGATTTGCATGATGCTGAGCCTTCATCAGTCTCCATATTCCATAGCACGCAACAGCTTATCTTGCTGATATCCAATGTCATCTGTTAACTGACTGACATATATCTTCACAAGGTGCCCAATGTGATTTTTGACTGTCAAGGTGTCCAAAGGAAGATATCTCTAACCAGCTCACACACAGCTGTTATCATTCTATCTGCCTGTACAAATTGCTATTACTGTTGTTGTGTAGTCCTGGTCTTCTCACATGGAGCAGACCTATCACACACATGCAGTCAGTTAAATAACTCACTGCCATTCACAAATATAATGGCTTCACATACACCATAACGCTAAGACCTGTGCTTCACATTCTATATACAGGACAGTGTGCATTGCTATCGGAATTCACTGCTTTTTCTCCACTCCCCAGTCTGTTCTTGAATGCTGCTGTTGTCACAGATGACTGATTAATCAAGCCAGACCTCCAAATATTTTCACTAAACCCTTAGTCCATTAACAAATGCTGGCTGACAAGGATTACACTCTCAAGTCTTACAAATTTTTAAGACCTCAGTCAATATTGGGTATAACAAATCCATAAAAAAGAGTGACATTCATTGGAACAATAACTGAACAAGACATCAATAAACATGTAAGATAACCAACATGAACTCACTGACAGTAACACGGTCCTGTTCACCAATCATAATGTTGTTGGGGGTTAAGTCTCGATGAACAATTCCCTTCTCTTTATGCAAATATCGTAATGCAAGTAGCATCTGTTAATGTACAAGCATTTACACACAGGTCATTATATGTGTATACACAATTAACTGAAACAGAACTGGATGCATAAGGCTGGGACAAAAGATGGAATGGTCACTTTCGACCATAGGTATTATGCTCAATTACACTACACCCTCTGACCTACAGAATTACAGCCTACCCTCTTTTTGACTACCATGGCCTCTCCTTCAGCTTTCCATTTGTTTCTGTGTGCATGAAAGTCAAAGGAGCATACACACATACACACACACACACACACACACACACAGCTACTGGCATGCTGCTGTGGAGTTAAGAAGTTTGCTTCAGAACCATTGGTTTCAGGTTCAGTTCCACTGTATGAAGGCTAGCAGGTTGAAACATCAAAGTCACTGCCACCACTCCTGTTAAATAATAAATATGTACTCAGCAAAAAGTATTGAGTAATCCTTCAGTTTAATGTAGAATTGTTTTTATTATAACTTGACATAAAAACAAACATTAATACACACTCACACACATATATGGGACGAAGCAGTAAGAAAGGATCTTCAGATGGATGTTGGGCCTCACAGAGGGGATGACAAGAGACTGATACTTCTAGTAGTTTGATGTGCTTGAGAAGACACATCAAACTAAGTGAAATTGCATCCCTCTTCAGCTGAGTAATCCTAATCTTGAGGGCTTGTGTGTACTGGTGTCATGTAAAAAGCATCCATGCTGGTGCCACATAAAAGCACCCATGGTGGTGCTGTGTAAAAGCACCTAGTACACTCTGTAAAGTGGTTCATGTTAGGAAGGGCATCCAGCTGTAGAAATCATACCAAAACAGACATGGAGCCTGGGCAGCTCTTCAGCAGGCCAGCT
>NC_068998.1:39476005-39482796 GCF_001194135.2 Octopus bimaculoides
ATATATATACACACATATATATATATATTACTTACTTGGATCAATATGTTCCAGATTCTTGATTCTTCAAACAGACATCTTTTCTCTTTCAATGAGTTAAAATGTTCCTTTAGTGGGGCACCATCAATGAGTTCCATGACAATGTATAACTTCTGACCTGGCAGGTTTAACATAGCAAAATCATTTCATCAGTATTTTTTAAACAATATTTCTCTGTCTCTCTTAACCTCTCATAATTCTTTTGTTTCCTGGAAATCTAAATCATATGAAAGGTTGCAGAATTGTAAAACTATTGGAAAAAAAATTGCGCAGAGAAATGTTGTCACTTGTCTTCAATCCCTATCATCTAATAAACATAATAACAGAGAAATCCAGCCATCTTTGTTACTGTGCGTATGTCTGTGTGAGTGAGTGATGGTTTTTTTTTTCTTTTGGCAAAGTTAGGTTAATGGTTCTGATTGTGGGATGTATACTGTCATGCCACTGGTGCTAGAGATATTGGCTCTTGTATAGATTAAAGACTCCAAGATACCACTCTACACTACCTTATGTCTGTTCTTTCCCTGTTTTTAATAAAAAGAAATATAGTACTGCCAGACTGGCCCTCGTGCTGGTGGCACGTAAAAAGCACTCACTACACTCTCAGAGTGGTTGGCGTTAGGAAGGGCATCCAGCTGTAGAAACTCTGCCAGATCAGACTGGAATCTGGTGTAGCCATCTGGTTCGCCAGTCCCCAGTCAAATCGTCCAACCCATGCTAGCATGGAAAACGGACGTTAAATGATGATGATGATGATGATGATAGGCACAAGGTATGAAATTTTGTAGGAAGGGGTTAGTTGATTTAACTGACCCCAGTGCTCAAATGGTATCTATTTTACTGATCCCAAAAGGATAAAAGTCAAAGTCGATCTCAGCAGAATTTGAACTCAGAACATAAAGATGACAAAATGCTGCTAAGCATTTTGCCCAGCATACTAAAATATGCACAGGAAGTGAAGAGAGAAAAAGTTTAAAAAAAAAAAGAAAAAAAAAGAAATGGGTGTGGGGGGGTACAACAGATGTACTGTTGGCAAATTTAAAGAAGCATGGAACTTTTGAAGGATGTAGTGTTTCAACAGTTAACAACAGATGCAGGTAGTTTATTCCATGCTTCAGCAATTCTGAGTGTGAAAAAATGTTTCTAAACGCCATGGGTGCTGTGTTGTTTCTTGATTTTGTAAGCATATCCATGAATGTTAGACATGATTTTCATTTAGAAAGATCAAGTAACAGTCCAAAATATTAGAATAATAAAGATATGAAAATCTTGTCTTTATAAATATTTTTATCCCCAAAACTTACCCAACTGAAACGTCTTGTAATACCGTACAATATTTTGGTGTCGAAGTTGTTCTCTGATAATGTTCAGTTCACTTATCATTTTACCAATACTATTGGATCTTTCTGTCTCATTCTTACCAAAAACTGGATTCTGTAAATTTATCTGTAACGCAACAAATGAAAGAAAATTTTCTAAAATTAATGCATCGCCCTGAAAAATGAAGAACCTTTGTTCAAATAATTTCACCAAAATGTTATTCCTCCCATTTAAATACTTAAACCAGAATGGATGGATTTGTGTGTGTGTGTGTGTGCGTGTGTGCATGAGTGTGTGTATGCATGTGTGTGTGCATGAGTGTGAGTGTGCATGAGTGTGTGTGTGTGTGTGCGTGCCTGCATATGCACTTGTTATTTTTACAATCAATTATCTTTTTCTACATTTTCTACATTTCTAATGAACAGATGACAATGATTATTAGCTTTATGATTAATTCTGCTAATTCTGCTTGAGAAAGGTATTGGTGACAGGCTTGGAATTTTTATATTAATAATAGGCATAAGCATAGCTATGTAGTAAGAAGCATGCTTCCCAGCCACATGGTTCCTACTGTGTGGCACCTTGGGCCGATCAAAGCCTTGTGCATGGATTTTACCCTAACTACCTACATTATAAAGATATGTGTGTGTGTATGTATGTATGTATGTATGTACACACACACACATCACTAGTAAGAATATGTTAACAAGTATAGAATTCCTTCTAAAGATGGGATAGGTGACATCACAATTATAGTTCAAATTGCGTTACTTCATATCTATTTGTTAACACCAATTTAGTAGATATCAATGTATGCTCAATGCACATTGCTACGTCTATATGTCACTGAATCTCTGAAGCAGCTATAAAAAAATAACAATCACTTCATCGGAATCTCTAAGCTATGAGAAAATGCATAACTAATTCAAAACAATGTGAATAGATAAGCATTACATTTGAGAGAGTAATATGAATGCTAAAGGGCAAAAATGAAAACAATGATGATGATAATATCACATATCATTTATAACTGTATTTACTTAGAGAAATACCATTAAAATTATTTATCATCTATATCTATGAATAGAGTAAGTACATCTCATTTAATGCATACTGCACTGATACCACACTTTACCAATTTCAACAAAGCTTATTTTCATAACTGTACAATAACTACTAATTATAATTACATGTATACTAAATAGATTTACATATCTACTAATTTTTTTACATATATGCTAATTATATTTACCCATGTACTAATTATATTTACACAGCTAATAATTACATTGAAGCATTTAGAGCATCATATAGAATGTCTTGCAGTCTTTGCTATGGCTCTCTGTGCTGCACATGCATGTGTGTGCATGAGAGAGAGCAAAAAGAGAAAGATCAAAAGAGTGAGGCGCAAGAGACAGAGAAAGAAAGAGAGAGAGCAAGAGAAACAAAGAGAGACAGTAAGAGCGAGAGAGAACAAAAGAGACAGTGAGAGAGAGAGACAGAGACAGAGAGAGACAGAGACAGAGAGCGTGTGTGTGTGTGTGTGTGTGTGAGAGAGAGAGAGAGCTAGAGAGATTACACTCACTTCTTTCAGGGCCAAAAACGACTGACCAGTGGCTTTTTTCACCTTATATACTGAACCAAAACCACCACTGCCCAGGAGTTCAAACACAGCATAATCGCCAATGTAATAGTTGGGTTTTTTGTTCTGGTCAGTTTCTTGTAAGTTGGTTTTGATGTCTGCAATGGTTTCAGGCTGGAAAACATGACAGAAATCTATGCAGTACAGATATTAACAGCAGTTGAGAATATATAAGAAGGATATATATGTATATGTGAACATGTGCACATGTGCATGTGTGTCTGTGTGCATGTATGTGTATCTGTCTGTGTGTATGTATGTCATCATCATCATCATAGTCCTCATCATTTTAATGTCCACTACTCCATGCTTGCATGGGTTAGACAAAGTTTAGCAAGGCAGATTTTCTGCAAACAGATGCCCTTCTTGTCACCAACCCTCACATGTTTCCAAGCAAGTTAATATTTCCTCATGGTCAGACATATTCTTGTAGAATCATTCTACAGCTATCAAATGACGGCAAGACAAGGAAACACAAACATACATACATATATATATATATATATATATATACGAGGGGTGTATGAAAAGTTTTGAGCCTTCAAGGCCTCTGAGCCTTGAAATCTTGTACCTACCTCAGAAGTTTTGTACCATGTTTTGCTTTTCTGAGGCTCAAGACTTTTCATACACCCCTCGTATATATACATGACGGGCTTCTTTCAGTTTCCGTCTACCAAATTTACTTACAAGGCTTTGCTTGACCCAAGGGATACAGTAGAAGACACTTGCACAAGGTATCTTGCAGTGGGACTGAATCTGTAACCATGTAGTTGGGAAGCAAACTTCTTACCACACAACCTCTGTGTGTGTATGTGTGTTTATAAGACATAGTTTCAACCAGCATTAACAGGTTAAGGGATGCAAGACAAAGGAGAAGAGCAGCTGCAAATATACTGACTGCCCTAACCCGTAATCATCATACTTGCAACATCTGCAGGCTTCTTTCCAAATTGCTAGCAGGACTCAAATGCCACATTTGGCATAAACACCACGACTGACAAAGAAAGTGTAGGTTGTCAAATCCTCATACATCAAAAGCAATGGGAGAGTCCATCATACATATAAATATATATATCATTATCATCATCATCATCATTACTTAACTTCCTCCTTCCATGCTAACATGCGTTGGATGGCTTGACACTAGCTGGCAAGTCAGAAGACTGCATCAAGTTCTGTTTTGGCATGGCTTCTACAGCTGGATGCTCTTCCTAAATATATATTGTTTACTTTAATATGGCATACATTATCAGGGCCCGTAAATAGCACCATTAGAGCGTAATCGTTACCAGCGTTGCCTTTTAGCACTTGTGCTGGTGGCACGTTAGAAAATCATTCGAGTGAGGTTGTTGCCAGTATCGCTGGACTGGCTCTCGTGCAGGTGGCATGTAAAAGCACCCACTACACTCTTGGAGTGGTTGGCGTTAAGAAGGGCATCCAGCTGTAGAAACTCTGCCAGATCAGATTGGAGCCTGGTGCAGCCTTCTGGCTTGCCAGTCCTCAGTCAAATCGTCCAACCCATGCTAGCATGGAAAGCGGACGTTAAACGATGATGATGATGAGATATATATATATATATATATATATACATATATATATTGTTTACTTTAATATGGTATACATTATCAGATATTTCAGACTCAATATTTAGATCAATATTCTACTCTTATACACATATTGTGTTATAATTATATTAACCAAGCAGGGGTAGGCTTGATTGCAAGAAATGCAATTCCAATAATATTTTAATGATGACAGAAACCTATTAGTGGTATTTTGAATACACTTAATGATATGCATGTTTCATGTAGTTACATAATGAGTAGACAACTGCATAATCACTCATTACATAACCACTCAAAACATGCATATCATTAAATGTATACAAAATATTAATAATTGGTTTTTGTCATTGTGTGTGTGTTTCTATCTCCTTGCCTTGATATCACATGCTAAGTGAAAATATAACAAATGGTATAAACACCATCCTGAAGCTGTGACTGAGGGAGAAAATGTGTTGATTCTCTGGGACTTCCCCGTATATACTGACAAAACTATAAAAGCTAATAAACCAGATATCATTATAAAAGATCAGACAAAAGAGATGTGTTTATTAATTGACATGAGTATTCCTTGTGATCACAATATAGCAGCGAAAGAATTTGACAAGATCAGTAAATATAGACTTGCTAATAGAAATTGAAAAAATGTGGCATCCCAAGGCAACTACTGTACCAGTGATTGTAGGATCTCTAGGAATTATAAAAAAAAGTACTGAAACCTATTTGAAAATGATACCAGGCCTACCATCCCTACAGGTAGTGCAAAAAATCATGTTAACTGGAACGACTCATGTACTGAGAAGAGCATTATGGCTGTGAAAAAACATCCATTCACGAATTTATTTGTTTATTAATTTTTTTACATACATATTTTAGCTGTGAATTTGCGTGTGTAAACTGGGAATGCATACAATGAGCTTCTCTGCCCTAGGTGTACGGAAATCACTCGGCGAGAAATGGAAGAAAATTTGAAGAAAGAAGAAAAAAAATAATAATAAGTTACCAGTCAATGTGTGAGTTGCTAAGAGGTTGCTTAACCTACTAGAAATTGTAGTTGAAACTCCCTTAAATCACAACCTAATGTCTTAATAGCAGCAACAGCAGGAACAACATCAACGACAAAAAACAACAAAAGTATCAACAAAAACAACAGCAATAACAAGAACAACAACAATAGCAGTAACTACTACTACTACTACTACTACTACTACTACTACTACTAAAACAAGGAGTGAAGTGAAATTAACTTACAGGTAGGTTGTTTATCTTTTTCCCAAGGAACTCATAGTTGTCCAGTTTCTTATTGTAGTGACCAACATCAATAAACATCTCGTAGAGCTCTGCAGGTAACAAACGCTTAAACAGACGTCGGTTCCTCTCCACACTGAAGAGGAAGCGTAGAGTTCGAAAGGAATTTTTCTGAAAAGTCAAATATAATCTGAGTGTTCAAAGGTTAAAGTTGATCTGAAATTAAACTGTATGTGTCTGTCTGTCTGTCTGTTTATCAGGCATGGCTGTGTGGTAAGAAGGTTGCTTCCCAACCACATGTTTCTGGGTTCAATCCCACAGCATGGCACCTAGGGCAAGTGTCTTTTACTATAGCCTCGGGCTGACCAAAGCCTTGTGAGTGGATTTGGTAGACGGAAACTGAAAGAAGCCCATTGTATATATATATATATATATATATATATATATATTCTTTAAATAATAATAATAGTATTTTATACGCTTAAAGTTTATGGGGTTACCCTGAGTTTCTTGCTCATAAGGGGTTTAGCCTTATGGCGTATCTTCAGCCCCCAAACACTGCTGGCCTAAGACTTCTTTAAAAAATGGAGGTGGGGTAAAGCCTTGTTTTTAAGGGTAAAACCCTAGGTGTTTATCTCTCATTGCCACTGTTCATTGATCTTTGGTTGTGCTGCCATCTTGCGGTCACCAAAGCACCACAAAGGTAAACGATTGTCTCCCTTCAGCCTTGGCTAGTGTCAATGGAAAAAAAAAATAGATTGATTCCTACATGTACCAATACCCATTTTTTCCACTGAGGGCTTATATGCCCCAATATTAGATTATTTCCTATAATCAATATATATGGTGAACACTTATAAGCGTAAAGTTTATAATTACTATTTACAGAATTTTCACTTGTCACCATTCCTTAATTTAACACAGAGTATATATATATATATATATCTCGATAGATAGATAGATAGATAAGTAGATAGATA
>NC_068998.1:39483022-39484528 GCF_001194135.2 Octopus bimaculoides
TCATCATCATCATCATCATCATCATCATCATCATCGTTTAACGTCCGCTTTCCATGCTAGCATGGGTTGGACGATTTGACTGAGGACTGGTGAAACCGGATGGCAACACCAGGCTCCAATCTAATTATATATATATATATATATATATATATATATAATCAAGGTGTGGCTGTGTGGTTAAGAATTTTGCTTTGCAAGCACATAATTTTTGAGTCCAGTCCCACAGTGTGGCATCTTAGGCAAGTGTTATCAACTGTAGCTTCAGGCCAAACAAAGCTTTGTGAGTGTATTTGGTGTATGGAAACTGAAACAAAGCCATTGTGTGTGTGTATGTGTGTATGTGTGAGTGTTCTAGGGAGTCAATTTGAGTAAAGATGTACAAAGGAAAGTCCCCTAAATAGAGTAAAATGTTATAAAAACTGCCATCTAAAACCAATAAATTTGAGGGTCTCAAATTAACTTTTAATGCTCTACAGACAGAAGAGGAATGCTATGATAATCCCAAACCCAATCTAGTGCAAAACTCCAAAGGACATAGAATTTCATCAAATATCAACAAGACAAGAGAAGTCAAAGAAGTTATGAAAGAGAGGGGGAGGAGAAAGGAGAGAAGGAGAGTACAACCACAAACCTGTAGTATACCAATAGCCAAATCCTTCCTTCTATCATTCATTGGCCGAGGCAAGATCAGCTGACCCAATATGTAGATTCCATTGGCCAATACTATTTGATGCGCATTGGTATCATCAAGCACCAACTCCGTCAAAGCTGCACAACAGGCTGCAAATACAAGAAGCAGTTGCATAACACTTGAATGGAATTTTTAAATTAGGTGTACAACAAAGTAAGTATAACAAGGATTACTTCCAATTTAAGTACATGACCTGACATTTTGTGGGGAGGAAATTTATTTGATTACATCAACTCCAGTTCTCGACTGATACATTATTTCATTGGCTCTGAAAGGATGAAAGGCAAATTTGACCTTGATGGGATTTCAACTCAGAATTTAAAGAAAAAAAATCCATCATCATGTATATTTTCAGTGTTCTAATGATTTTGTCTGCACATTAATAATTGTTTCTAATTTAGGTACAAAACCAGTGAAATTTTGAGGGGAGGGGGCTTAGTCAATACCATGGCCCTCAGTACTTGACTGACACTTTATTTTATCAACACCAGAGAGAGAGGAAAGTCAAAGTTGACATCAGTGGTATTTGACTCAGAATGTTTTACATTCTGAGCCAGAGGGATTTTTCCAATGTTCTATTGATTCTTCCAATATTTCACTTTAATAAAAAAAATAATAATAATAATAATCCTTTCTGCTAAAGACACAAGGCCTGGAATTTTGGGGGAGGGGGTTAGTTGATTACATCAACCCCAGTGTTTCACTGGTACTTATTTTATCAACCCTGAAAGGGTGAAAGGCAAAGCTGACTTTGGCAGAATTTGAACTCAGAATGTAGCAGCAGATGAAATATCACTAAGCATTTTGCCTGGTGT
>NC_068998.1:39484538-39497588 GCF_001194135.2 Octopus bimaculoides
TGCCTGGTGTGCTAACAATTCTGCCAGCTCACTGCTTTAGTAGTAGTAGTAGTAGTAGTAGTAGTAGTAGTAGTAGTAGTAGTATAATAATGATAATAATAATAATAATAATAATAATAATAATAATAATAATAATAATAATAATCCTTTCTTCTACAGGCACAATAATGAAGCATTTAGTAAAATAGCTTCACCATTATTAATCTGGTGTCTGGAAAATAAACTAATGTGAAATAATGGGAAGTTTTAATTTAGATCCCTTTAACTCTTTCATTACCATATTCTAATTGAAATACATTGCCTTTCTTTCAATAATTCTTGAAAATAATGAAGAATTTAGAAGAATTATCATATTTAAACTGGTGTTTAGAACTTAAATTAACACAAACTTTTGATGGGAGGTTTAATTGAAATTACTTTAAAACAATGATTGTATCAGAGAACCAAGGCATCAAAACTCAGTTCTCCTCATTAATTGACCTCTAAGAGAAATATGTCAATGATAAAAAAAAATTAGTGAAAAAATACCTGATTTTAGTGAACAGCTCAATTCAAATGTATTTAAGTCCTGTAGATGCAGAATAAAAAAATAATTAAAATGATTATGAAAGAAAAAGATTCCAATATTTTAATGATGATAATTCCAAACCTTTATGTTTTATGGAGTCAATATAATTGGCAATACCTTGTGGTATTTAGTGAAATCTGTTCAGGTTCTGAGTTTGAATCATGTGAAGTTTGATTTTGCATATATACATAAAACGGCTCCCCAAAAAGTCCATTTACTCACCTGAATCTCCGCCTCCTTCCCAGATGTGCCATTTTCTAAACTTGGTGTCTCTGTAATCTTCTCCCTGTAATGTACATATATATATATATGTGTGTGTGTGTATGTGTATATATATATATATATATATATATATACATACACACACACACACAGAAGTTAAGAATGATTTTTCTGATGATTAATTTCCACTTTAATGAGCAGATATATATATGTGTATGTATACACACACACCCACACACCCACACTATAATCATATTTTTATCTCAGTTTCAGTAAATGATTGCTTAAATTTTTATTGTGCAAGTGTATTCTTTTTCTATAATTTACAATCAATATTATCATTGAAACAGACATCCACTGATTTACAAGATTTTGATTTGCAAGATGAAACAATCAACAATGTAAACCCAAGGACAAATATAATTTAGAAAATTATAAATCTCTTAAAACAGTAGAAAGTTCCAGAAACTTACTGCAGAAGTGAGAGCAGGAGTGGTATTCCTCCCATTTGTTTGATTTCATGTCTAGCATTAGCATCCTCACTAAGATTGACCAAACACCAAATCACTTGCCACTGTAGTTCCATGTTGCTGTTATGTAACTGACTGAAACAATACAAAATATTCATTATATATCATCATCATCATCATTTAACCCTTTAGCATTCAAACTAGCTATGTCTGGCCAAAATATTTCACCTGTTTTATGGTCAAACTGCCCAGATCTGGCCTCAGCCATCTACCTTATAATGTCATTCTAAAAATAAACAATGACATCATCAAAATCTCAAAGCTACAAGATAATGCATGATTAATTGGAAATAGTATAAATAAATAAGCATCACATTTGAAGAGTAATCTGAATTCTAAAGGGTTAATGTCTACTTTTCCATGGTTGGAAGAGGTTTATCGAAGTAAACTTTCTATGGTCAGATATCCTTTCCATCACTGAGCCTAACCTGTTCCCAGGCAGGATAATATCTCCCCATGCCCAAACATGTTTTCACAGAATATTGAAAATAAATGACACTGCTTGCAAGACAGTGACACTCATTTGGCTTCAAATTTTGGCACAAGGCCAGTAACTTGGAGAGAAGGGTTAAGTTGATTACATTGACCTATGTTCAACTGGTACTTACTCTATTGACCGCCAAAAGCAATGAAAAAGAAAAACAAAGTCGACCTCAGCAGAGTTTGAACTCTGAATGTTAAGACATAAAATGCTGTTAAGCAATTTGTCTGGTGTGCTAACAATTCTGCCAGCTTGCCACCTTAAGAATGACACTCATTTATAACTATTATGCAATGCCAAGACAAAGAAACATAATCATGAAAACACATGCGTGCACGCACACACACACACAATGAGCTTTTGTCAGTTCCATCTACCAAATTCACTCACAAAGCTTAGGTTGGCCCAGGGTTACTGAAGAAGACATTTGTTTAAGGTGCCATACAGTAAGACTGAACCCAAAACCATGTGGTTGGTGCTGTATTTCTTACATTATTATTCTAGTTAGAGTTGTGATACCCACCTGAGCAAAACAGGTATTCCTTCATAATTCTTGACTAATTCCCTGCTCTGTTGATCATCACACAGAAGTGTACGTAGGAGAGTAGAGGCTAATCTGAAACAACACAAAATAACATGACTGACATGAATGAATTTAGGAGCAGAAATATTCAGCTAGGAATGGTAAAAAGCATTATTGTTTGACTATGTTGCTTCACACAAATTTCTTGACTTTATTTTCTACTGAAATAAACGGCGCAGGTTTCTCAGTTTATCACCTTCATCATCATCATTTTTACTACTTTTCCATGCTTGCATGGGTTAGACAAGACAACATTGAAGAGTTTGAAGAAGAACAACAAAGAAGACAACAATGATGACTACAGTGACTTCATGGCCAGGCCATACCTCACACAAATTTGTCCTAACCTCTACAGTATATACTCTATATACATTTTTGAAACTGAGAAAATACACTTCATACCTGATATCTATCTGACATTAAGCCATATCTTACTTTTTAGATGTGTCATCATATTCTTGGATAATCTTTAGTAAAATCTCAACAACATTAAGGTGTCCAACAAGTTTGCAAGCTTCTGGACTACAAAAGAAAAGAGGTGGGAGGATAAGATTTAAATTGACAGCAATTTAGAAATGACAAAAGTAATTAGAATTAAGCAGAAAAGAAGGAAAATTACAGTAAATTGTGATGGATGATGGGATGGAAAAACACCAGTCAGAATCCAGGGAAACTGGTGTTGGCATATGTCAGCAGATACTTCTTTGATTGTCAAAGTATAAAGTTCTGTAAGTTTGTATGCAGCTGGAAAACAAATTTCTTGATGTTTTGGATTGAGCCTTCTTTTATTTCTTTCCTGTATCACCACCTCAAGAATAGAACCTTTCATCTCAGCCAGAAATATTGGGAATTGAAGAAAATATTTTCCCAATACATTGATCTAGCTTTCAGAAAGTTGTCCCATATATATATCACATTCTCTGGCATACAAGTTGAATTTTTTAGACCAAAATTTATAGCAAAAAAAAAAAAAAAGGTAGATTTACTTTTACATCAAGACAACTTTGGAGGATCAGAAAAGCCAGGATTTGGAAAGATAGTGATGAAGATTGAATGTTTACACTACATGGTTACACTATATACTAGGCTGACTTGTATGCTGGAAAATGCAGTGTAAATTTTATCAACCCTGGAAAAATGAAAGGCAAAGTTGACCTTGGTGGGATTTGAACTCAGAATTTAAAGAATGGTAATTAAATATGACAGGCATTTTGTTTGACATTAATGATTCTGCCAATCTACCGCCTGACAATGATATTGTCGCGTTGAAATTAAAAATACATCAATGTCCTCTCATAATTCATCCATGTCACCATGGCTGTGTCTTGGACTTTGAAATATAATTTTATAACAACTTTTATTCCTGTTTTGCACTGTGATAATTCAAAGAAAAGATTTACCTTTTGGTCAATGTTATCAGGCAATGCAGGGAACAATGGACCAGGAGAAGATCAGGAAACGAAATCAGCAAAACCAAAGACTATGACAAGAAGAAGAAAAAAAAAACCAACAACAAATAAACAAAGAGTATGTTAACCTTTACTGATAGGTATTCCAGTAATAATGTTAAATTAGTATTTTCTGCATGTCAATTTGCCTCAATAAACTGGACTTATCTCAACAAAAATTAGTTTTGAACATGACGTTCCTCAACAAAAGATTGGTTTACAAAACTGTTTTCTGCAGTTAAGGGTGATGAAATTTAACGTGGCTATATCTGCTTTCCACAGTAAAAAGTGTTAGTGTAAATCTCAGTACAAAAATATACATCATCAAAGTTTAATGGGAGAAAATAGTTGAAACTAAAGAAACTAGAGATAGTTCTTTTTTTTATTGGTATAAAGTAAATATGAGAAATTCATGTGGAAAGTCAGTTTGACCTTTAGCATGCTGTAGACACATCATGTCATCGTACAAGTTTTCTCCCCTCTCAATGTGATACAATGTGCCTGCAAGCTACAGAAGAGAGAACTCATATGGTGCCAAAATGTGCCTAAGCATGCTAAAGGTTAATGTTACATATGTTTTGATGAACAACCGTATATTTTGTATTATATATAAGGGTTATGTAATGTAACATAGTAAATTTAAAACCTGTTCCCTTTATCAGACATTTTCATCTCAAATATATACATATATGTACATACACACACATGTATGTGTAGTATGTTTATTTTTGTCTGTCTGTATGTTTATCACCACTTGAAACACAACAATATCTGTGCTTATGGCTCATAACTTAGAAGTGAAACAAATATAAATCAGTAAAACAAGTACCAGGCTTTAAAACAATAGGTGCAGTGTTCCTGTATGACTGCAGTAAAAGAGTCAAAAATTATCTTTTATCTTTTATGTTTCAGTCATTAGACCGTGGCCATGCTAGGACACCACCTTGAAGAAACTTTAGTCAAATGAATTGACCCCAGTACTTTTTTTTTTAAAGCCTGGTACTTATATCACTCTTTTGCCGAACTGCGAAGATACAGAGATGTAAACGAACCAACACCAGTTGTCAAGTGGTGATGGGGGACAAACAAACACAAAGACACACACATGTACATATATATACGATAAGCTTCTTTCAGTTTCTACCAAATCCACTCACAAGGCTTTAGTTAGCCTGAGGTTATAGTAGAAGACACTTGCCCAAGGTGCCATGCAGTGGGACTGAACCTAGAAGCAAGCTTCTAACCACACAGTCACACTTGCGATTTGTTATGCAATGAATGTTGATTACATAGAAGACAGAACTCTAAGCTTCCCATGAAATAAAACAGCCTCTCTAATGCTGACACCACAATAACAGACACCCACCTAGTGCAGGAGTAGAATGGAGTGCACTGTATATAACCATTTCCTGCACTGACACAAGGGAAGGATTTCCATTGATTAAATTCACTGGTACTAATTTTGAAAACCCTGGAAGGATTGATTCCAGAGAAATTTGCACTTAAAATATAAAATCATATAACGAAATACTGCAAGGCATCTAGTCTGGTGCTCTACAGTTCCTTCCATTCCACCATCTTTGTGGAGGAACTGTTTGGAAATATACTTGGCAAATATGTTTGTTTGCTTTGCACTTCTGAGCTCAATCTTTTCTGTAACCCTTTAGCATTCAAACCAGCCATGTCTGGCCCAAAATATTCTATCTGTTTTTTTTTTGTTCAAACTGGCCTGGTCCAGCCTCTCATATTTGCCCTTCATTGTCGTTCTAAAAATAAACAATCACATCATTGGAATCTTAAAGCTATGAGATAATCCATGATTAATTCAAAGCAATGTAAATAAATAAGCATTACGTCTGACAAAGTAATCTGAAAGCTAAGGGGTTAATCTGCTGAGGTTTATCGGGACAACTTTTCAGCATGCCCTTTTTCTGAAATCCCTACATAAGCATAAGTTCTTTAACGGTACTCTTATGAACCCATTGCATTATATATGAAAAATGATATTTACCTGATATACATCAGCTGTAAGGAGCCATTTTCTTTGATCTGCACAGGTAGATAATTTATGGAATATATCTGGAACGAAAACAAAAATGTCATGTTGGAACTACATAGTACCAGACTTGGTGTGAACTAGGAACCTTTGTTTCTAAATTAAAGGCACTGAAATATTAGCTTTTATCTTTAACTTGCGTCAGTCATTAGACTGCAGCCATGCTGGGGCACTGCTTTGAGCAATTTTTAGTCAAATGAATCAACCCAAGTACTTGTTCTATTGGTCTCTTTTGCCAAACTACTAAGTTACAAGGATGCAAACAAACCATCACTGGTTTGTTTGTCAAGAGGCAGTGGAGGACAAACACAGACATCAAGACACGCATACAAATGACAGACTTCTTTCAGTTTCCATCTACCAAATCAACTCACAAAGTTTTTGTCAGCCCGAGGCTACAGTAGAAGATAATTGCCCAAGGTGCCATGCAGTGGGACTGAACCTGGAGCCATGTGGTTGGGAAGCTAATTTCTTACCACACAGCCATGCCCATGCCTATTAGATAACAAAACATGAAACATTTCCAATTCAGTGTTCTATTATCTCAACCATTCCCACCTACCACTGTCACCAACACCATCACCACCACTACAAAGGATAAATGAAATATTGACTTGATTGATATCTCACTAGTAACTTCTTTTAAGATTTCTCGAACATAAGGAGTTTCTCCATATTGCAGATAACGATTAACATTTTCTTTCAGAATCTGAAAAAGAAAGAAAATAAGAAAAATAGAAAATAATAGTGAAAAAATAAGACAGAAATTAAACAAAATATTTCTAACTTCATTAAATTCTATGTACAAAGTTCAGTAAATCAAAATACATTTTAGATACAACATGGCCACAATATCATATTGCACTTTATAAAACATGGTAGACTGTGGTACCACACACCTTATAAAATATGACTTGGATATTGCACAATACATCGAACTGGGCCTTATACAACTTACTAAACTACCATACAGTACTCTACATACCAAGGCTAGACAACCACACTGCACTTTGTAAAAGATGACCAGGTGTGTTGTGTAGCGTACCATGCATTACCCCACACAATATAGTCAAACTACCACATTAAACCTTATACAACCTACCAAGCTGCTGTACAGTACCCTACACAATATGACTAGACTGTTATATTATACACTAAACACTGCACCTTATTATATACATCAGTGGTTCTCAACCATTTTTTTGTCTATAGACCCTTTTAATTCCTATTTAACTTTAGCTCCCAGAGACATTTGATGCTTTAAAAAGTCTCATTATATTTTTATACTTAAATATTAGGAATTGTATCAAAAGAATTGTTGAAATATTTTGTGTATTGTAGAAGTATAACCAAATTATTGCACATCAATTTTAACAGCAAAATCTTATATGGACTCTGGTTGAGAACCATTGATATACATATATCTCCCTTAGATAAACATATCCCAGAAAATCACAAATACAGAAAGATCTTCAACAGATGCTCAGTTAAATTACCATATAGCTGCTTCCCCAAGATAAAGAACATCATTACCTTCAAACACCATTAAGAGCCCACTCCTATTTATTGCATAGTACACCTAACTGGAACTTCTACAACTTACTCTGTTTCTGTATCATATACACAACCAGACTACAAATAAAGCAACATGCATAATAAGCCCAGACTATCAGATTGTTCCTTATATGGCCACCACTACAATACAGTATTCCATGCAATACGATCATAATATATACCAAACAACCAAACTGCATCCTACAGAACACAGTCCTTTCCTAGATACAGGCCTGCACAAAGTTTTATTATGATAGATCAGTAGTTGCCCTTGTAGGCAACTTTATCCACTCTATGTTACCAATGTTGATCCCCTCCTTACTAAAAAGAAAAAAAGGGGGCCAATACAGCTTGGAATTAGCTTTAGCAGAAGTGTTATCATCAGAACAAATACTAAAGGGCATCTCATTAGACCCTCCAACAATTCTGTCAATCTTTCATCCTTAACTGGTACTTCATTTAACCTAAAAATGTTGGGAAGGATCTGAACTTAAAGACTAGATTTAGAACATATGCCACAAGGTGCTTTAATATGATGTTCTAACAATTGCATTAATTCACCATCATGTTTTAGTTTAAAAACAACATTAAAAAAGAAAAAATGTAAAAGAAAAGAAATGAAAACGCAGTCTTTCCTACCTCAGCTGAACTTTTGATTCCATTTAAGTCAAAAAACAGAGTTCGGTAGGTTTTGTCCCTCATTATAATACGTAATGAAACTAACAGACGCAGAAGGTTGTCTGAAGGAATAAGTTGCTTCCATTTCCTGGACAAAACATAGGAAGTAAAGCACTATATTACTCTTTTACTTGTTTCAGCCGTGTAGCAGCACCATACAAAATAGAAATTTCATTATTTCTAAATCTCTCAAAGAGAGATATACAGTAACAGCACCATAAAGTAATGATTTTTTTGCCAACATAATGTGGCAGTCCCAGGATGGGACGAATGTTACTGTTATCTAGCCCCAGTTGTGCTGGGTGGAGCTATTGATCTCCCCTGTTTAAAAATATAAGGACACAGAATTTTTTCTGTCGTGTAGCCAGCAGGAAATGATGTTTCTTGGGGCTAAATTACAGTAACATTCGTCCCACCCTGGGACTGCCACATTATGTTGGCAAAAAGTCATTACTATGTAAATACATATATAGTTATGAGCTACTAACAGTTTCATACATTAGAAACGTGATCTAAGCAGGTTTTTACAACACACCTAGTGTCTCCAAGAAACCTTCAGGCTCTGAGCACATAGCCTATACAAGTTACAAATCAGGACAATAAAACAAGAGAAACAACGAGAAAAAAAAAAAGAGGTAGGTGAATGCAAAATGTGGAAAGGTGGGAAAAAACATGAAAAGGGGGCGAAAAAAGAGGAGAGTTAGAGTTATGTCCCCTTCAACTGTCAAGCCAAAAAAAGGCTAGTTGCAGTTGTATCCACAGAAAGGGTCTAAAGTCTGCAATACAGCTGTTCAAACTGGAGAGTGGGTGATGTCCTCCATTTGTTTAGGTTTGCTGAAAATTCTGATCAGGAATTCAGCAGAGGAATTCTTAGATCTAAAAAGGATATGCGATCTTTCAGCTACACATAACTTACATTTCTTAGACTCATTAACATATGGTATGGATTTTTCTAAGATTTTCTACTTGATTGTATGTGGCATGAAGTTGGTCCTCAAGCCCCATACATGGCTAGCCAAAATAGAAGCTTTACTTTTGTCAATGTGCTGGAAAGAAGACAGATGGTTACCATAGCGACTTTTCAAATCGTCTTTGCATATCCCAATGTAATTCTTCTTTACAGTTAGGTTAACATGTAGTGTTGCTGTAACTTTTACTTCATATACCACTTTATCATGCATGCTTGATTGAGTGAGCAAACTCCAGACTCCTGAGAATTGCAACTTGGAGTGGGTTCTTGATGTTGTTTGAAGGTAGTGATGTTCTTCACATTGGGGCAGCAGCTGCATGATAATTTAATTGAGCGTCTGTTGAAGAATCTTTCTGCATTTCTGATTTTCTGGAAAATGTTTATCTAAGAGAGACAGAAATCTCTTGCCTGTGTGTGTGTGTACATATGTATATATGTGTGTGTATGTATAAATGTGTATATATACATGCATATACATATATATATAGATATATGTGTGTGTGTGTGTGTATATATATATATATATATACATCCACATACACACACACATGCGCGTATATGAGGGTGATTGAAAAGTTCATAAGCTGACCAAGATATTTGCTTGGAATGTTACTAAATGAGGTTTACTTTTCCCCTAGCAGTCCACACTCTTCTTCCATTAGTGTTGCAGTGCTTGGATCCCAATGGTGAAGAAGCTTTCATCCTGTTAGTCAACAGCAGACATGACATCATCATCACTGTGATGTTGGTTCCCAACCAACTGCTTTTTCATGTTAGGGAACATATAATAGTCAGATCGGGCCAAATCAAGAGAATAGGGAGAGTGATCAACTAATTCAAAGCCACAGTCATGCACAGCAGCCATTGAAACCTATAACTTGTGTGCTGGAGCATTGTCCTCATGAAACAAGACCCCTTTCATCAGTTTTGCTGTTTTTTATTTTTGTTCTTGATAGCTTTTCGTAACTGCCTCAGCAAGTTTGCATGGTACTCTCCATTGATGGTGTGGCCCTTTTGAAGATGGTCAATAAACATAATGCCTTTCACATCCCAAAAATTGAGGCCATCATCTTCCCTACAAATGAAACGACTTTGGCCTTCTTTGGAGCAGATGAAGATGGGTGTTTTCACTGCATGGATTGTCTGTTTGCCTCTGGCTCAAAGTGATGCTAAAGGCATCTGGAGACCTTGTAGTGGTATTAAACTAGATGATGGATTAAGAGTACTTACTACCCAAGATTACAACAATAACACTATCATCAACACTAACAACATAAGAGTAATATATAAGAATAGAATAAAATAAAAACAATGCATTTCTTACCAACTGCATAAACGGTTCTTCACAAGACATGAAAATATTGTGTCGATATATTTAGAAAGATGGCTGAAGTTCCTACAATTCTTGTATCTACGGCTGAAAGAAAAACCAGTGAAATTCAAATGGCTATGAGCTAAACA
Organism: Octopus bimaculoides; assembly: GCF_001194135.2. Lineage (NCBI taxonomy): Eukaryota > Metazoa > Mollusca > Cephalopoda > Octopoda > Octopodidae > Octopus > Octopus bimaculoides. The sequence continues at coordinate 39,495,090 of NC_068998.1, forward strand.
TTGTATTCATTGAAGTAAAAATAATAAAAATACAAGTTGTAAGCATTTATTGTTATGACCCTCGTTATGGCATCAACTCCCCACCATCAAATTAGTAACTTATCTATGATGTTTCATAAGATAATCTATAGCCATGGGTCAGTTAGATAGGCAAACACAAATAAGCAATGGTTAGGATAGTTAGCATATTTAATGCAGGGAGCAACTAAAAGCAAATTCAAAATAATTAAGCAGTAAGGAATGAATAAACAATACTAGTCAATGATAAATATCATTTACAATTTTTCAGCAAGTAAAGGGAGACTGCTCTTGACATATTCTAATCTTATTGTGATCTCATCAGAGAAACACAGCATTCATTGTACCTGCTGAAGTAGTGATGGAAGAATCACTAAGTAAATGTACAAGATCTGCAGATGTGGTCAGAATAAGATCAAATACCTCAGAAATTTTCTCTCAAACTTGCTGAAAAAACAAAAATAATATTAATAATTGACTGCTATTTTTTTTTTCATCACAGAATTATTTCTACAGGTATCAAACCAACTTCCCAAACACTGATGAGCCAGGACCTTTTATAATCTGCACTTACTTACAAGTAGGAACTTCAAATTCCTGCAGTAGCTAGACTAATTTATTGGTACCTTGTGCAGACTAGTACCTTGCACAGTACAGTATTAATAAACTTGTATTGTTTATACTAATATACTGGTACCAGTATTTCATTTAATAATTTAAGTAAATTTAATATTTGTTTGAATTACAGGTAACTGCCCCTGGTTCTGAAAAATCAGTTATCTAGAAAAGCTTTGGAACCAAAGATTCAGAAAAATAATTGATGTGCCTGTAATTAGCTTTTTAATACTTCTTATGTCACATATGTTATCATTAAGTTAACTATTACTTTCCATGCAGATGGCCCTTTTGAATAAATTTTTCTTTGAACAGTTACATTAGATTGTAAAGGTTTAGCCCAAACTCTCTTTTAAATGGTTTTTGTAGCCCCAAAATGTTAAAAATACAGGCATTTTTTCCAACAAAAGAAATATAATATAGCAAATTCTTGGCTGGTCTGTAAACCTTAGATTTTGAAGCATAAATTTGACAAGAAATGCTTGGGTCATACATTTATTTTAAGCTTTGATTTTTTTTTTTTTTTGCACTATGAACAAATATTTTTGTACAAATGTTATAGATATATAACATAATGATGAATTAAAGACTTTAAATAAGTATAAAGAAAATATTTCAGAAATAACAAGCAACATACCTAAACTGTTCTAATGCATGTGCTTCTAATGAAAAATGTCTGGAAGTGGTGTGACTTTCTATGATTTCTCTTGTGTTTGCCTCTTCATTGAAATCCTGTAATGGTAAACACATGAATTTCAACAGGATGATACAAAAGAAGAAGAAGAAGAAGGAGGAGGAGGAGGAGAAGAAGAAAACGTGTGTGTGTGTGTGTGTGTGTTTTACTTGTTTCAGTCATTTGACTGCAGCCATGCTGGAGCACTGCCTAGAAGTAATTTTGTCGAACAATTCGACCCCAGGACTTATTTTTAAGCCTAGTACTTATTGCATTGGTCTCTTTTCCGAACTGCTAAGTTACAAGGGTGTAAACGCACCAACACTGGTTGTCAAGTGATGATGGGGGTGACAAACACACAAAGACACACAGGCGTAGATATCTACATATGTATCTATATATATGACAGGCTTCTTTCAGTTTCTGCTTGCCAAATCCACTCAGAAGGCTTTGGTCAGCCCAAGGCTAAAGCAGAGGACATTTGCCCAAGGTGCCACGCAGTCGGACTGAACCTGAAATTATGTGGTTGGGAAGTAGGCTTCTTACCACATGGCCACTGTTTACTTCAGTAATAAATTCTTACCTGTAAGTTTATCTCGGATGCATTAACAACATCAAACAAGGTTTTCAACACCTGCAAATCACTGAAATTATAGAGAAAAAGAGTGATGGCTCAGGTTTTTGTTATTAAAGTCATATTAATAAGCAGATTAGTTGTCATGAAATTACACCATATATATATATATATATTCGAGCGAGATCGTTGCCAGTGCCGCTGGGCTGGCTCCTGTGCAGGTGGCATGTAAAATACACCATTTTGAGTGTGGCTCTTGCCAGTACTGCCTGACTGACCTTCGTGCCGGTGGCACGTAAAAGCACCCACTACACTCTCGGAGTGGTTGGTTGGCGTTAGGAAGGGCATCCAGCTGTAGAAACTCTGCCAAATCAGAGATTGGAGCCTGGTGTAGCTACCTGGTCCATCAGTCCTCAGTCAAATCGTCCAACCCATGCTAGCATGGAAAGCAGACGTTAAACGATGATGATGATATATATATATATATATATATTTCGTTGTGTCTAGGGAGAGTCATTCTCTTTTAGTGCCTTATTATTTAACATATTCACTCATTTACCTATTTATTTTTCCTAAAATTTTTGCTGCATCTTGCAACCTTTTCAATAGACGTTGACTT
>NC_068998.1:39498974-39500145 GCF_001194135.2 Octopus bimaculoides
TATATATATATATATATATATATATATATATATATATATATGCTTTCGGTGCAAATGTTTTTTTTATACAGCATCGTTTTTACAATCCTGTAAATCATAATAATAATATTTTTATATAAGCTTAAAGTTTATGGCAATCACCATGCAATGACTAAAGAAAATAGTCTAATAAAGGGGCATATACACCCTCGACAGAAAAAAGAACGCTTTATATATATATATATATATATATATAAAATTTATATATATATAAAATTTATATTTCTGCCAAACAATGGATGTACACAGAGGTATACATTTTTGATAATAACAGTATGTTTATGGAGTACATATTTCGAACAATAACTCAGTATATCCAATGAATATTTATATCATGAATAATATAGGCATGTACAAAGAATGTGTAGCTGGCTATTCAACTGTAAACAAGTACAAACCTTTCTGAAGTTGTTGTACTACGTTTGGATGTCGACATTTCTTGAGGATGCAAAACACCAGTAACAGCTAAGGCTGTTAATGACAACAACAGCAATCGAAGATCAAACTACCATCTCAGCCATTATATTCTGATCAGGGAAGTACTCAATCTCTTTATTTAATTCACTGCAAATTAAGAAATAGTAATAAATTTTAGCAAACATTTCAGAAAATGTACAACATTGCCAATGATGGTAGGCAACTTGTGGGAAAGAGAAACTATAACTCCTTGAAATTGTACAATGTGACCCTTAAAAAAAAAAAGAAGAAAAAAAGAAGGAAGGACTCATCAATCTGCAAGAAAGAGAAACTATACTTCAGTGAGATTGCACACTATGGTCTTAAAGAAACAGAAGAAGGAAAAACACATTGGATAATGTAAACTGGGTTACATTAAACTTGCATAAAAATACAAAATGGTTATAAGTAGAAGTTTTTGATCACAAGTTCGCTCAAATAGAACTGAGCTGGGATTTAATAACAACAATAAGGAGTCAACAAAGCAAAGAAGCTTCAGTGCATCTGCAGAACCTGGTGGTAATAGTAAAAAATATGTGTGTGTGTGTGTTAGGAAGCACAACTACTTACATGTATAATAACTTCTACCTACCAAAACCAATTACAAGGCTTTGGTCAGCCTGAGGCTATAACAGAAGACACTTGCCCAAGGTGCCACACAGTGGGACTATATATA
>NC_068998.1:39500437-39500744 GCF_001194135.2 Octopus bimaculoides
ATTAAAAAATATCGAAGAAAACCTTAAATAGAAAAATGGGCTCCAAATACATATTATAGATAATTAATTATATTCGAATTAACGCTTTAAAATCAAATCAATAAAATATGAATATATGCATATATACGTACATGTATGTACATAACTACATCTACATGTATATATAGATGCATATCTGGGTACAGGACATCACAAAAAAAATACGTGCACAAAATGAAAAACGAGAACATAAACAAAGCACGGAAAACAAACTTTTTTTCGGACAACGGTAGGAACACACTGGAAAACAGACAAGCCACATAGAGAA
>NC_068998.1:39500754-39501856 GCF_001194135.2 Octopus bimaculoides
AACAAACTTTTTTTCGGACAACGGTAGGAACACACTGGAAAACAGACAAGCCACATAGAGAACATTTCCTTCATCAGCTGCCCCTATTCTAAACTAAGCAAAAGATGTATTACATAATTCATAAAAAATGTTAAATGTAGACATCAGTCTACTTGGTGAAGAAAAGAATATAATTTTTGCTAGATCTTTACAGCTGTTTCAAAATTTTAGCAACTTGTTGATGTAATAGGGCGTATTATACAAACAGATGTACATGCTGATGTAATAATACACATTAAACAAGTAGAAATTATTATCAACACATAAACATATACTGGGTGCTCTTTGCATTCCACCGGCACTAGTGAGGTTGCCATGCAGCTTACAAAACAACAAAAATATAAATAAACTGATGAGTGTGTGTGTGTGTGTGTGGGGGGGATTTATGCAAGGAAATGAGGGTATAGAATACATATAGATGTGAGTGTATGAAGTGATTGTTGTTATGAAGAGCATACAGCTGTAGAAACCAAATCAAAAATTAAACCTCTGAGTGATCTGCGTAGGAGCACAGCAACAACTAGTTCAACCCATACTAGCATGGAAAGTGGACTGAAAATGATAATAATTACATATATATGATGATCTTGTTGTATATATTATACTATACAGTGATATTGCATTATTGTCCCTCATAAGGATTCCAATTTTGCTAAATGTAATACCTGTTTAGGAGTTCCTAGTTTTGTTGCATGCATGTATGTATATGTGTGTGTATACATATGTATTTATATGTACGCATGTGTTTGTTTGTGCGTGTATATATATATATGTGTGTGCGTGTGTGTGTGTGTGTGTGTGTGTGTGTGTGTGTACGTGTGTTTTCGAGCGAGATCGTTGCCAGTGCCCCTGGACTGGCTCTTGTGCGGGTGGCACATAAAAGACACCATTTCGAGCGTGGCCGTTTTCGTGCGGGTGACACGTAAAAGCACCCACTACACTCTCTGAGTGGTTGGCGTTTGGAAGGGCATCCAGCTGTAGAAACTCGGCCAAATTAGATTGGAGCCTGGTGTAGCCATCCGGTTGCACCAGTCCTCAGTCAAATCGTCCAACCCATGCTAGC
>NC_068998.1:39501866-39509059 GCF_001194135.2 Octopus bimaculoides
ACGTGTGTTTTCGAGCGAGATCGTTGCCAGTGCCCCTGGACTGGCTCTTGTGCGGGTGGCACATAAAAGACACCATTTCGAGCGTGGCCGTTTTCGTGCGGGTGACACGTAAAAGCACCCACTACACTCTCTGAGTGGTTGGCGTTTGGAAGGGCATCCAGCTGTAGAAACTCGGCCAAATTAGATTGGAGCCTGGTGTAGCCATCCGGTTGCACCAGTCCTCAGTCAAATCGTCCAACCCATGCTAGCATGGAAAGCGGACGTTAAACGATGATGATGATGATGATGATGATACACACACACACATACGTATACATACATGTTTGCACAACTATCTCTCTGTCTATATAACTAACTGTATGTCTTGATATAAGCGTGTATGTATATACATACATGCGATACCCATTCTGTAAATAAACAATAATTACACATTATTGTTTAGTATATACAGAGTATCTAATTTCATTTCATTTTTCAGTAAATAAAAGAAAAAAGTTCGTATGTGTATTTGTTATGTTTAATTTCGAAAAGAAATGAAAAGTGCAGGACATAAGGATACATTAGCACTGTCTCGAGAACAGAACGGTTTGTTAAAAAACCGAGTCAAAGAAAGTATTTTTGAAGACTGCCAAGTCAGAAATATCCTTCTCATAAACAATTGAATTCATTTGTAGTGAAGAGGGTGTGGATATGTTAGTTAGGTTGCCTCGAAACTGATACGGTGCTGATTCTTGCCGATGTACTCTGACTTATCACTAGTCTTCTAGAATTCTACAGATTACTATAGAAATTGGTAAAAGAGAAAAAACACAGAGATGCCATCACAGACACAACAATATGGTGTGAAGTTTAGTTAAGCTGGAATAGAACAGTAGAACTTTCATAGAAAAGGTGGAGGCAGTATGGTGGTAATAAGGATTAGAGAACAACGACCAGTTTGACAATTTAGCAGTCAAATAACAACACACGCATTATGTCCCACAATCGAAATAGCACCAGTGCAACTACGGAAACAGATTTAGAATATATATATATATATATATATATATATATATATATATGTATATATATATACCATAACTTCAGAAGTGTGCACCATCCATGCGAGCGTGGGTGTTGGATAAAAGTTGCGAAATTTGTAGATATTCGAGCGTAGTTACATATATATTTGAAGAAAAAACGTCTACAAATAAGTTTGTATATTTTACACAAGAGCAGGAGGAAATGGAGATAAAGATACCCTTACACGTGTGTGAACGGGTATCTCTAAGTGCATGCAAGCGTTAATACGAGTACGTTGCAAAGCTCTCAACTGATATTACTGTGAGAGTGCTCGCTAAAATTATCTAAGGCCTTATATTGTTTCGATATATAACATAATTAATGAAATAGTAATTAAGATGATTTAAGACACTTACTTTGACTAGAACTCACAAACCAAGTTACTTCCGAAGTCCCAAGTGATAAGGCTGTACTGAAAGAAGTCTCATCGCACAGACACACATATATACATAAACATATACAGGTGCGAGTTGTTAAGCAACAGTCAGCCTGTTACTAGGGCAAACCTTGCACATACAACTGTAGTTATTTCCCTTGGTAATTATTTACACCCTAAATAAACAAATAAATATAACAATTTTTTTAATCATTTTTTTAATGCTATGTCGTTGTGAACATCATCAGTTGTAGATTTCCAACAGGTTTGCCATAGGTTCATAAGAACAGATAATTTTTTTCAACTGTTCTTTAAATTTAAATATTTTGAATTAATTTGAGTTATTCTGGCAAACAGTTCTAATTTCTTGATCAAACCAGATTTTGTTGTTGTTTTGTCCCCAAATCAAGCCTGATCAGTCAAGCAAACCTATAATAAAATATATTCTGACTGCAACTGCGTATAATTAACTATCTCAGTCAATATAACCGACTCATGTTTGCACAACTATCTCTCTGTCTATATAACCAACTGTATGTCTTGATAACTAACTGTCTCTATAAATGTTTGCGTATTTAACAGTCTGTCTATATAACTGTTTATCTATATAACTATGTCTGGATAAGTGTATGTCTATATAATTATCTGTCAGTAATCACACACACACACACATATCATCTTCATCATCATTTAGCGTCCATTTTCCATGCTGGCATGAGTTAGACGATCTGACTGGCACTTGTAAGCCAGAGAGCTGTATCAGACTCCAGTCAGATTTTGGCTTGGTTTCTACAGCTGGATATCCTTCCTAATGTCAACCATTCCAAGAGTGTAGTGGGTGCCTTTTATGTGTCACTGTCATGGTTGCGTTTTACCTGTCGCCATCACAGGTGCTTTTTATGTGTTACCTGCACTGTCCATGACTACGATTTCACTTGGCCTGAAGAATCTTCTCAAGCACAGCAAACCACCAAAAGTCTCAATCATTTGTCATCACCTCTGTGAGACCCAACATCTGAAGATCATACTTTACCACCTCATCCTGTGTCTTCCTGGGTCTATCTCTTCCACTGGTTCCCTCCACAGTTAGGAACTGACACTTCTTTACACTGCTATCCTTATCCATATGCAGGACTGGCACTTCTTTATGCAGCTGTCCTCGGCCATACGCATATGTGCACGTGTGTGTGTATACACACATATATATACACAAACTAGCTGTTTATATAACTAACTTTATATACACAAACTAGCTGTTTATATAACTAACTTTATATACACAAACTAGCTGTCTATATAACTAACTTTCTAACCATATCATGAAGAAGTACAGCTTATCACTGAAAATAGTCGTTTGTCTTGTTAGCTTGTTGTGCTGGATTAAAAACTTTGTCTCCAATGGGTTTAAATATAAGGGCTGCATACTAGTGTTTCAATGTAACTCCTGTTTTCCCTTAGTCTCACTTCATGTGGGCTCCCACTGTTAGTTCCAAGCACCTTTTACACCTGCTTTCTGTTGGTAACTAAGAATGGAATTTTTTCTCTTGTTTCCATGTTCTTGTCAGTGAAACAAGTAGTATTACTGATGATACATTTACTTGTTGATCATCTTTACCTTCTCCACTCACCAGATCAACACTTTTTAAGCAGACTTATGATCAAAGATTCAAAAACATTCCTGAAGTAAACAATCGGTCTTTTTGTACATTATTATCATATGTGCTCTTTCTATATTTAAGACAGTACGGTGTGATACTGAAGGTGATTTCACTGCTAATTCTATAAATTTGAGCGACTGCACAAAGAGTCCCTCATTATTTCCTTTTATTGTTAAGAACATATAAGGCAGTGAGCTGGCAGAATCGTTAGCACTCTGGGAAAAAATGCTAAGTGGCATTGTGTCCATCTTTACATTCTGATGAAAATTCCACCAAGGTTGACTTTGTCTTTAATCTTTTCAGGGCTGATAAAATAAGTACCAGTTAAGTACTGGGGTCAATGTAATTGACTATCTCCCTCTCCCAAAATTGCTGGCCTTGTGCCAAAATTTGTAACCATTTTTAAGAACATGGTGAAGTGGGTAAGTGAAGAAACAATAGAGTACCAAAAATAAATGTTTTCCTATACCATATCATTTGTGTAGAAAATGCACTTTTTTCCTAAATTTTCAACCGTTATACTTGCATATTTTCCATTGGCCAACCACACTTGTACAGATAGCATGCGAAAAATTAAAAGTCCAGAAATTTAAAAACTTAGCTGTCTCAAACCACCAGTTATCACAATACTTCAATGTCCCTTCGCGGTCCCCTAGGGGATCTCGGACCTCAGTTTGAGAACCACTACTATAAGAGATATCTACAGAATATCTCTCAGTACTGGCTACAATACAAAAGACTCAGGAAGTGATATCTTAATGTTTTAGCACGCCGTTTTAGAATTAATTGTGCATTACCTCGTAGCCTCAAGATTTCAATGATCTGCTTCATTACTTTTAGAATGACAAAACTGGATAGCTGCGACAGGCCAGTTTGAATATAAAACAGATAGAATATGTGAGACAGGTATGGCCAGTTTAATGCTAAAAGGGTTAAGGCATGATAACACAGGCTAGTTTCCCAGGAGCCCTACATGTCTAGGGGGCTCAATACTAATCAGTCTATGTAGTAGTTGTATATGTCAGGGACTCAATGTATTGTGATGCTTGAGGGCCTATAGTAGTGTTGAGATAGCCTGGATACAAGTAGGTATAGGGGAATAGATAGATAGATAGAGAGAGAGAGAGAAAGAGAGAGAGAGGGATAGAAAAATAGATAGATAGATAGATAGAGAGAGAGAGAGAGAGAGAGAGAGATCTACATATATAGTTTTATTCTTCCTGTTTGTATTACCTTACTTGAACTTTGGTATAGGGAGATGAATGAACACTGACAGGTGGAAAGATATTCAGACAGACAGATGTAAGACAATATGATGGACAAATAAAAAGATACTCAGATAACAAGATACATATACAAAGAAGACAAAAGATTATACTGGTAACAACGATGGAAGAAAGCGAATGAGTAACTGAACAAATAACCAAATAGATTGCATAGTGATCTGACAAAGCATTTATTTAACCAGAAAGAGGATTTATTGTTGGGTTAGAACTAGCTGGAACTAAACAAAACCCACTACGTTATTCTGGAATAACATGTTCGATATTTTATCAAATGACAATATTTTATCTAGACACTATTAGTTTTAGTTGCGAAAACCATACAACACTGCTTCCACTCATTTAACCGAGGATCGAAGAATAAAAGGTAACATTATGTTGTCAATAGTGTAGTTTTATTTGGTCTCTTATAGCTTAGGATGTTTAGAACTATTCCGTAATATTCCCTTTATAAAAGATATATTTATTAGGTGTGTGAAAATGTCTTGGTTTCATGGGAATCTACAACAATTTAAGTAGCCTATACTTGACCCCCACGAAGGAACCTCTTCGTGATCGCTCGACTATATTTCAATTGAAAGAATACTATAAATCCCGATATACCAAAGGAAAAGAAAACGAACTGGTGACGAGTGAATCGTCTTTGATAATAAGGTTTGCAGGATCAGAGCTGACCTAGGGCTAAACAATAGCAGACACCATTCACTTGCGGTCTAAATATTCTCTGTTGATAGAGCACCGTTGAGTGGAAGTTAGTGATTGTCTCCCTTGAAACTTTGACAACATGGCAGACCTCGGCAAGGATTTAAAAGAATATCTTTCTCGATCTTCCAGCAGTATTATGATGAGTTCATCTTTTGATAAAAACGAAGAAAATGTAAACACAAGTGAATCGAGTTCCCTTAAAAATGGCTTCAAATACTTATTTAGTCGATCAGCTCCTGGAGAGCGTAATGCCGAGGCTACCGATGCCAACAGTTGGTTCACCAAAGCGCAGTCGGACCCCTTGCTGCCGTCGCTCACCAAAAAACAGAGGATTCTTGGCTTTGTTACGTTTCTTCTGATGGGTACTCTTTTCTTCTCTCTCTCATTCCTCTACATTCCCTTGATTGTTCTGAGGGCCAGAAAATTCTCCCTGTTATTTACATTAGGGAGTATCTTTTTCTTAATGAGCTTCTCACTCCTTTGGGGACCTGTAAATCATCTTCGCCACTTATTTTCCGCTGGTCGGCTCCCATTTACATGCATGTATTTCACAACATTGTTCGGAACTCTTTACTTCGCGGTCTGGTTAAAATATACCATGTTAACGGTGATTTTTGCTACAGGTCAGGTTATTACTCTGGTTTGGTTCGTTGTCAGTTACATTCCCGGTGGACAATCTGGACTGAAATTTTTCTCCAAACTGTTTTATGCAGCAGCTTCAAAGACAGCCGAGAAAACACTACCTGTATGAAAAGAGCGGAACAACACTGACAGAATTTCTCCAATACAGTATTTAAACAATTTCCGAGGCTGATAATTCCAATATTTGTCACATCTGTACAAGATTCTATTCTATTTCATGTTTTCGGTGCGTTAATTCAGTGTTTTCTACCTGAACAAGGAATAATTTTAAGGTGTGGATTTTGTTTTATCAAGTACCATAAATGTGGCTCATTGTTATGTTTAATTATATAAACATTTAATTCTGCTGATAAATATTCATTACAATAATATTATTTAATGTTTACATTGTGTTGAGGTTGATGAAATAATTAATTTCTGCTGTCTGAAGTACTATATTTTTTGTTGTAAAAACTTCATATTTCTACAATAAAATAACAGTAGTTTAGAGGAGTTAAATTCATATTGAACCAACGAGTGAAAATCACCCCCCAGAATCTAGCTAGTTTAGCCGAAATCTATATATATTACCATCACTAGTTTCCTCTGTTTCATTTGTGTCATTAATCTTAAGGCTTACGCAATGTTTTAAGCTTACTACCACGAACTAAAGGAGCAGGACACCAGTATTTATACACATACACACTTGTCATTAGGGAGGTCAGTTAAGAACCAACGGAACCCACTGGCTTCCTAAAAGCTATTTCCACCGTCATTGAATTGTTTTCTATAGTTTGTGTTCACTAAACATTAATCAGTGTCCATGACATTTCCTCCCACCAGGTCCACTGCATTTCCATATCAAAGTCCACCTCATTAAGATTGTTGTCGGCTTTATAACTAAACAAACTGTTAGGGATGGGTGAATTTCTACTAGATTTCAATTAGTTTTCTCTCGTTGGTTCCTTGTGAATGAAATACTTCTCAAACTACGATTCGGTGACACCAAACTGTGTAGATTTGTCATCTGTGTTATTAATATTCTTCGGTTTGTCATGGCGTTTGTATTTCTAAATGTTATACGTTTTAAAATCAACCTTAAATGTGCAACGAAATCGAAGATAAAATTGCAATCTCTAACATAATGAAACAACGCTATGGAGTTCTTGTAAATTTATCAAAATAGTAAATCTTGTAAATGTATCAAAATAGAAAGAAGAAAATTGATAAATCATGGAATTTCTACGGATTCGTTAGTTGTTATATATAACTGTTTCAACAAATTAATGAGACAGTAAGTGGAATCAGAGGAAACTTGTAATGTTCTACGTCGTTAACAAATTCCATATTGTGGAATATATTTTGTGTCATGAGAACGAAAAGTTGGTGATTTTGGAGTTCCGGCCTCCACTTAGAATTTCTCACAACGTGTTTGGCAGCCGGTAAAGATGTGTGCGCGTGTAATATATATATATATATATATATATA
>NC_068998.1:39509590-39516272 GCF_001194135.2 Octopus bimaculoides
TATATATATATATATATATATATATGTGTGTGTGTGTGTGTGTGTAATACACACATACGAGTGTGAAGCCAAAATATTTGGCTTCCAGTTTAGGTGTAGTTACATACACATGTATTTTATTAATCGGCAGAGATCACTAATTTTTGCCGATTAATAAGAAAAAATTGAACATCATGTTTTTAGCTCAATTTCCTGTTTGTGTCACCAAATACGTATGTGTGTGTGGGAGAGAGAGAGAGACAATGTTTGCTTTTATGCAAAGTTTATACACTGAAAGATTATTCAACATTTTTTTTTTAGTAGAATATTATATTTGTTAAATTTTACATGGAAAAGGTTAATAGTGGCTCAGAAGTCTCAGCTTGCTCGACGTCATCAAACTGACAACGATGAGCAAATCGAAACTTCGAAGTCATTATCAAATTTTTCTACCTAAAAGTTAATATAAGATTGTTATATTGACTTGCAGTTATAAATGCATTGTTGTAATTTTTTTCTTTTTGCTGGTGAATATATTTAATACTCTAGTGCAGCATTTAATGAGTCCCTATGCATTGTTTGGGAGGAAGAATTGCGTCTAAACGTTTAGAATTTGGTGGTATACTTGTTTTTATGTTATTGTTTTGCAAATCTCACTATCAAGAAACGAATTTTAAAAATTCCAAAAACAAAATCATTTCAAGGATTATTACTAATAATAACTACAACACATATTGCAAGTCAAATACCCCGACTCCCTAAATGTCTTCGCCGGCTGCCAAACGAAATCTTACTAGTGACAGATTGACGAAAGTGAAAGTAAAGACGAAACCCAGTCACGGGCAGAGTGTAGCCTGCGTAACGTTCTTAACGGCACACATAATGAAAAAAAATTACTTTGAATTTTTTAGTTATGCTGTCCACCTATCGATGAGTTGCGTGTTATTCAACCTGTTTTTAGAAAAAGTTGTCGATGCTTAACATGGTTCTAACCACCCTTGGTTCTATGATACAAACTCCTTGTTTAAAAGCGATCTAAACTAAAATTTTCCATTAAAATTTCATGTTAATTATGTTTTCAAAGATTACCTTAATAATGACAAAGTTAGTGTACTAAATTGTTTGTTATTTTCAAAATTAATCACAACAAAGGCAGTGTTTTCCAGCAGAAATATGGTTGCAAAAGGGTTAATTTTTATTTATTTGTTTGTGGGAACAATTATCTATATTTTGTTTGTGGGAACAATTAGCAAGAAAAATACTTTATTTCTGTTCTGACAATTTAATACAACTTAACTATTGAGAATATTTTATATAAACGATTTTGCTTTGTTTTTGCTGATAGATTATTGATTACAATGTGGGTTGTTTTGTTTTAATGTTTATTGCTATATTAAAGAAAATGTTATACTTTGTTTAAATAAAAGTTAAAGTGCTGCAATATATATTTTTATCCCTCTTACAACTTAGGAAACAAAATATTTTCGTTCTTTAATTAATCATTTATTGATTGTTATGTGAATATGTGATAGTAAGTTAACTGAAAAAGGAATATTAATATGTGATAGATCTTGCTTTAAAGTAGAGAAATTTGTTAAAATTAACCAAAAATACGAATTAAAATATCATCATCATCATCATCATCATTGACCTCGTCTGTGTTGGTGTCAGGTAAAAAGCACTGAGTCCACTCTGGGGTGGTTGGTGTTAAGAAGGGCACCCAGCTGTAAAAACCATGCCAAAACAGACACAGTAGCCTGTTGTAGTCTTCCACCTGGCCAGCTCCATTCAAACCATCCAACCGTTGCCAGTATGGAAGACAGATGTTAAATGATGATGATGATGATGATGAATCACTGCCGAGCATTTTGCCTATTGTGCTAACGATTCTGCTAGCACGCTGCCTTGAAGCCAATAAACTATAGTATCAGTCCCATACTGGGGTTGATATAATTGATTGTTCTTTCCCTGCACATTTCTGGCTTTGTGCCTATATAAGAAATTGCTGTATTTTCTTTCATACAAGTCAACATAGTGTATAGCATAAACATTCAGACATTGTTACTATCTTTCCACATCCTACTGCATTCACATGGAATTTTTGGTCTTCCAGAGTTGTCTTGATGTATAAGACAAGCTACATTTTTTAACAGTAAATTTTGGTCTGAAAAATTTGACTTGCATGCCAGAAAATACAGTATTAGTAAACAAAATACTGTGTGGTATTTAATTATAACCATTTATGTTCTGTGTTTAAATCTTATGTTGTTGGCACTCCGTCGCTTACGACGTCGAGGGTTCCAGTTGATCCGATCAACGGAACAGCTTGCTCGTGAAAGTAACGTGCAAGTGGCTGAGCACTCCACAGACACGTGTACCCTTAATGTAGTTCACAGGGAGATTCAGCGGACACAGAATATGACAAGGCTGGCCCTTTGAATTACAGGCACAACAGAAACAGGAAGTAAGAGTGAGAGAAAGTTGTGGTGGAAGAGTACAGCAGGGTTCGCCACCATCCCTTGCCGGAGCCTCGTGGAGCTTTAGGTGTTTTCGCTCAATAAACACTCACAACGCCCGGTCTGGGAATCGAAACCGCAATCCTATGACCGCGAGTCCACTGCCCTAACCACTGGGCCATTGCGCCTCCTTAAATCTTATAAATACTGAGTAAATAGGTTTGTCACAAACCCTTAATCTCATTAGATTGGAGCTCATCCCAGTTTCCATAGCATCTAAGCAACTGAGGGAGTGCAATATTCATCACTCTCTGAAAGGGACACCAGCCTGTCACAGGGTTAACTTCAACCCCCATTTACTGATGGTATTCATTCTCAGATGAGATGACTGGAGCATCATGTAAAATGAAGTGTTTTACTCAAGAACAAAATACACAGCCCAATTTGGGGAATGAAACCAAAACCTTACAGTAGTGGATTTAACACCCTAGCCACTAGTCTATCTTACCAAAGTCAAATTTGCCTTTCATTCTTCCAGGGTCTGTCAGTAAAACAAAATACCAGACGTGTATGTATTAGAGTCAATATGACTAGACATATCGCTCCACTTAAAATTTTGTGACTTGTGTTAAAAATCAATATTTGTTATGAATGATGGTGGAAAGGAGCAGTGAAAATTTGAATTTCAAAATTAAAACTCACATAATTAAGAGATAAGCTAATTGAACTAACATTTAGCAACAAAATCTCCAGGTTTTCTATGTTGATGAAACAGTAGACCCTTAGGAAGCTAAGTAACGGTCTGTATCAGGAAGCGTTAAGTAGGAAAAGACCACAAACAAAAATAAGTTATTTTGTGCTGAGGAAAAGAAGTTTAACCCTTTAGCATTTAAACCAGCCATATCTGGCCAAAATAATCTATGTTTTAAATTCAAATTACGACAAACGTAAATAAACGAAGTTTGCTTTTAGAAGCGTTGAGATGTCTTTCAGAAAGTTAAAGAAGTGATTTTAAATTCTCAATCACAGAATAATGCTAATAATATAGCCTGAACAGGATAAACTACCCCTATTTTACAGAGAAAAGTGTAGGTGGCTAGCTGTGGACACGAACTCACATCCCCGTGATTACATGTCACGATGCTTTGACTGATTAAGCTAAACTACCCACTACAAATTCCTCTGCAAATTAAGATATATAAATCTCGCTTTATGAGACGCTCTCATATGTTAAATTCAAATTACGACAAACGTAAATAAACAAACGAAGTTTGCTTTTAGAAGCGTTGAGATGTCTTTCAGAAAGTTAAAGAAGTGATTTTAAATTCTCACAGCTAGCCACCTACACTTTTCTCTTCAAAATAGGGGTAGTTTATCCTGTTCAGGCTATATTATTAGCATTAATCTATGTTTTATCTTTGCATCAGCTAGATCTGGCCTCTCACACTTACCCTACAATATTATTCTAAAAATTAACAATCATGTCAATGATCTCAAAGTTACAAGATAATGCTTGACTAATTCAAATCAATGTGAATAAATGAGCATTGCATTTGACAGAAATCTGAATGCTCAAAGGGCCAATATTTTGGGAAGAACACTTTGTCAGAGAGAGATGAAACCATACTGTCATTTAGCCCTAGGTCAGCACTGATGACGCAGACCTGTGATCAAAAGCATTCCATCCATGAATATCCTGTTTATTTATTTATTTTGTTATGTGCAAGAAACCCAAGATTACATTTTATTATTATCCAACTTGGCCTTTTCTAAGATGTATAGTGTGGTTCTAAAAGCATTTGGCTGCTATTTCTAGCGGATCAAGCAACCAATTAAAGACTCCCTCACAGGCTCTGGAAGAATGGTTTACTGGTAGTGCTGGATAAATAGATTGGAAGTAGTGGGAGGGAGAACAAATTAATATAACAGAGGAGGAGGAGGAGAGTAGTAAGGGGGGAAACTAGTGATAGCAGGAGGGCAGTGGTCAAAGCAAGTTGATAACAAAAGGAATGTTAATAAATTTAAAAATCAAGGAAAGGAGGTGTTTGTAGCCATCACTTACCAGCAAGTATAACCTGGTAGCTTGTATCATGCTTTCACTTATTGCTTTAGATGGTTGTGTAGTCATGTGTTGGACACTCTCTTATCCCTCAAACCTTTGACCCAGCAGGAAACCAAAGATGGGACAACTGGATGGAGAGAGGTACTGCAAAGTTTTTAATTCAATGATCCATACATTCTGCTAATCTGCTAAGTTCAAATATCGTAAATGAGTCTCTGTTGCTTACAATGGTAAAGATTCAGCTGATCGACCGAATTTATCTACTCGTCATGTTAAGTGGTTGAGTATTCCACAGACAAGTGTACTATTAACATAATCTTCAGCTAGAATCAGGAGTCAGTATGATTAAGTGTTTGATGACAAGGCTAAACCTTTAAATTACAGGTACATTTCATCCAACTGGCTTTAACATGGGTGTGGTATACCCAAGTCATTCGCAAGGATTGGGTGGACACAAGCCATGATAAAAGACTAAATGCCATGATGTAGAATTAGGCCTTGGATACATCATCACCACCATCATCATCGTCACCACCACCATCACCATCATTATCTTCATCTAATATCCATATTCCATGACAGATGGTTTGACAGCATCTTATAAGCTGGAGAACTGCATTGAGCTCCAATGTTTGGTTTGTCATGGCTTCTACAGCTGGATGCCTTTCCTAATACCAACCACTTTACAGAATATACAGGGTGCTTTTTTCTTTGTGTGCCTGTGTGTGACACTGGCACTGGTGAGATCATCAAGTAATGCAAGATAAAGATAAAAATAAACTTGACTGAGTGGAGTTATAGTAGAGAGGGTGGTGGCTTTATGTCAATTACTGAGAGCTTACAGTATGATATAGGGACAAGCACAGTTGTCTTACTATAGAGGAGATGCATGATCCAGAATTAACTATTTCAATGAAATTGGGCAAATTAAAAAAAAAAAAAAACTGACAGAACTTTATAAACAGAACTATAGTAATGAATACCAACCATGTTAATTTATGTTCCAAACACCAGCTTAATAATGATAAAGTTATTTGACAAAATTCTTCATTGCTTTCAAAATTATTGAAATAAAAGCAATGTATTTCAGCAGAAATGATAACAAAAGGGTTAAAACATTTGATTTTCAAGTGAAATAAAACTTGCTTGTGTCAACTCTTGGTAAGTTCCTAAAATTTAGTGCTAAAGCTGTATTTCATTTTCTTAATACCCTTGGGAGATGAATGAATACCACAAGAGCTACTAAGTTGATTTATTGAAATATTTATAAGCTTATGATGGAGTAGTGACATGTTTACTCAACCTAGTGGTGTAAGTTGTATGGCTAGAGTGCATGCCATCAGGGGAAGCCCTTGTATTAGCAACTCATCCACCCCCAGATACATACAAGCCTACACAGGCTTATACAGCCGACACAAATGTGTTGCTCTCATAAAAGTGTTGCCCAAAGCAAACAGCCACCTCCACCATCCCCTTTCAACCCCACCCCCAGCTATGCTACTGACTCAACCTACAAAAAACAGAAGCCAAATCTCTCCCAAATCCCAATTGTGAAGGGAGCCTGAGGAAGGGGTAGACCCAAGAAGACGTGGGACGAAGTGGTGAGAAAGGATCTTCAGATATTGAGCCTCACTGAGGAGATGACAAGGGACCAAAGCTCCTGGCAATTTACTGCGTTTGGAAGACACATCAAGCTAAGTAAAATCTTGACCATCCATTCATACAGGAATGTCTTTTATGGCCATAACCACCCCTGTTTCCCTCACACACAGATGCACACACACGCATGCGCACACACACAATTTTGTCTTCTGGTAAAACTTGACCACAACAACTGCAGACCCCTCCAGTTCCTCTCAACATCATTTGCTATTTCTAAATATCTTCCTTTACACTCTTATGAAACATCTCTATCCCCTCTGTGTTATTTAAACCTCACCTGCCCCACATACTTTTCCCTGTGAGTAGACCCTCTCTCTCCCAGCTCCCTTCTCTTCCTTGTTAAACTGCTGTGTTCTGTACATACAGCAACATGATTGCATGACATTTCATTTCTTGTGTTTTATCTGCCATGGGAATTTGAAATATATAAAAACCTTTTATTTGGTTTGAAGAGAGTAATATCCTGATAATTAAGTGTACTCAAATATACTGGAAATATCTATCTATCTATATATATATATAT
>NC_068998.1:39516611-39519013 GCF_001194135.2 Octopus bimaculoides
ATATATATATATATATATATATATATATATATATATATATATACACATTTCTATGTTTGTGTGTATGTATGAGGAGCTTATTAGCAGTCAACAGCCATCCAACAATATGTATACATATGTATGTATGTATGCATGTATAACTGCGTGGGAATATAGAAATACCCGAGTTGGTGTCCAGGCATGTGGTTGGCCCCACTGAGAGTGGGAGGCCCCTCTGTTGTTGTCACAACATCTCTCTAGGAGAGGGAAACTCTGAGAGAGTTGTATTATTTAGTAAAATCAAAAAAATACCATGGACTTGCTAACATTTCCGTCAGTCTTTTTTGCAGAGAAAATTTAACTGGTGTGAATCTAACAAATAGACAGTTTTTGGGATGTAAAACTCTACTGTCTATTTTTAATTTAAAACCTGTCAACTTTTCTCTCAAAAAAGATATTGATAGAAATGTTGGATTTTCCACTTCCTCAGCAAGTCCCTGTATTCTTTTACTACATACACTCACAAACATATACACACATAATACATATATTTCTATTTATATTCATAGACATATATACATATATCATCATCATCATCGTTTAACATCCGCTTTCCATGCTAGCATGCGTTGGACAATTTGATCTGGCAGAGTTTCTATTGCTGGATGCCCTTCCTAACGCCAACCACTCCGAGAGTGTAGTGGGTGCTTTTATGTGCCACCGGCACGAGGGCAGTCAATTTAAAGAACCTAATTCAACTGAATCTTAATTATATTATATATGAGGCACCAAGTCAGTTCAGTCTGTGCAGCTGGAAGTTAGGTGAACAAAATACAAATAAGTGACAAGGCAGGTATCAGTGCATCACGGCCAGTTCCAGCAGCCCCATTTAATTGACCAATGAAAACGTTACATCAATATATATATAATCTGTAATGGTTTTAGTGATTAGGCTATCTTTATTCCTTTTCTATGGTGCACCACCCTACCTGATCATTTTATTTTATAACCTTTAATAAATCTAATCTTTGTACCCCTATTAAATCATGCTTAGCTTATATAATTAAACAATACCGGTATCTCCACAACTTAAAATAATTAAATTTAATTAAATTAGTATATGGTTAACATGTTCTTTAGCCTCAGTGCTCCTTCATTAAATACCAGTTAAATTCCAATTGATCAATCTCCATAGATACAATCTAAGTTAATATTTAGATAAATAATAAGTATAAATATTAAACTATTTCTATGTAATTTTCTTTTTCTCTCTATTGTGGTAAAATTTGGTATATGCTCAAAAGTATTCATAGAAGTTTTATCCTTTTGTTATAATATCATTCTTAATAATCTTCTGGACTACCCTAAATTTTAACTTTATACAATATGGCAATATTGTTTGAAAAATTGTCCTTAATTGTGGTATAAAGTTTTTGGCTGCTCTTTCTGGCGGGTTAGATGTCCTATTATAGGCATCTCTGTATTTTAAATGAATAATACATAGTCTATTGACGGTAATCTTCAAGTTTAGGGGTAAAAAAAGTAAATAAAAATATTCAAGGGAAATAACTGAACGACTTACCATTATTATCCGTTTTCTTTTAGCTGTTTATAAATAAATCACACACGTGCTTTTTTTTTTTTTTTTCTAAAACAGCATGCGACGGAATTTTTTCTTATAAAAGTTTAAAATGTTTTTTTCTTTTTCCAAAACGGAAACGAAATGGTTTGCAGGGCGATCTTTCGATTCTAGTCCACCACAACTTCTGGTCGTTGCGCGCACGCATACTGATTACATGATCGTATAGTGTGTTTATGTGTTTAAAGTTTCAGTTCTGATGGCACCTTACTCACTCGCAACTTGGCCACACGTTTGCTGCAGTACGAAAGCAAGAGCACCCATTCCTCTGTCCTTATTGCCTCTGTGGAGTGCTTTACAGCATTGGTTGTCAAGCGATATTGGGGAGACATAGACACACAAACACACACATATACATACGACGGGCTTCCTTCAGTTTCCGTCTACCAAATCCACTCATAAGGTTTTGGTCGGTCCGAGGCTATAGTAGAAGACATTTGCCCAAGGTGCCACGCAGTGGGATTGAACCCGGAACCGTGTGGTTGGTAAGCAAGCTACTTACCTCACAACCACTCCTGCGCGTATGTTATGTAATTATATGATCGAATTAAAAAATGAAACAGTATGTCTATTGCTACCTAACACATAAAAATTATATATTTCACCTAAAATTTAGATGCAAGGGAGACCACTGAGAAAGGAAAAAAGAAAAAAAGATTTTTCCAGGGAGGTTACTCTGTTTTACTATTTTCTTAAAAATCCGATTTTGATTTTTAAATATGTGTGCATGTGCGTGAACGCGTGCTCGCGTCTGTCGAAGTATCTAAGTATACATGCATATATA
>NC_068998.1:39520750-39521106 GCF_001194135.2 Octopus bimaculoides
TGCGGGTGGCACATAAAAGACACCATTTCGAGCGTGGCCGTTTTCGTGCGGGTGACACGTAAAAGCACCCACTACACTCTCTGAGTGGTTGGCGTTAGGAAGGGCATCCAGCTGTAGAAACTCTGCCAAATTAGATTGGAGCCTGGTGTTGCCATCCGGTTTCACCAGTCCTCAGTCAAATCGTCCAACCCATGCTAGCATGGAAAGCGGATGTTAAACGATGATGATGATCATCATGATGATATACACACATTGCATGTGTATATATATATACACACACACTACGTGTATATATATATATACACACACACTACATGTATATATATATATATATATATACACACACACTACATGTA
>NC_068998.1:39521116-39527223 GCF_001194135.2 Octopus bimaculoides
TATATATATATATATATATACACACACACACTACACGTGTACATATATATACACACACACACACACACACTATGTGTATATATATATACACACATAAATATCCATGAGTGTGTGTGTCTTTGTGTTTGTCTCCCACCACAACCAGACAACTTGTGTTGGCTTGTTTATATCCCCACAACTAAGCAGTTCAATAAAAAAAGACCAACAGAATATATAGTAGTTTATATAGAACTATACAATAGTTCTGTAGGATCATTTTGTTTGACTAAACCATTCTAGGCAGTGCCCCAGCATGGCTGCAGTCCAATGACTGAAACAAATAGAAGATAAAAGATTTAGTTACCATAATAGACAAAACAAACAAACAACAGTGCAGTATTTATTATAATAATATTTATTTCATTTGAACTTTATTCCAGTCATGTATGTTTCACATTTACAATAGTTAACCTACTTCAATAGCACAGAATATAATAATGTACCACAGGATGGTGGCTAAGTGGAGGTGGTAGGGGTGGGGTTTCAGTTGGTCCTGGACTCTTATCAGCCATGAATTTTTAAATGTCAAGACAAAACAATAATAGCAGTTGTTGTATAAAGAGAAATCAAAAGAACAGATTACACACACACACACAAACAGATAGGCAAAGTATAGCAAAGAAATGTTAACGACAAAGACAGGAGGGGAAAATAAAGATCTGTCAGTTAGTCCGTACCATATCAAAATGGTCAATTTTCACCATAAGGTAGTGGTCAATTTGGTGATTTTATAGTGCATTCTATAACATGTTAGCAGTCAATTGGTTATGCCAAACAAATTTGTGATTGGTTACCACAAGTCTTTTACTGGTCGGAATAGTCCTTGTCTTTAGTTAGTCAGATAATCCATGTTCAATGGTTGGTCAAGCAATAAACATGTAAAAGTCATTGACTGACAATTTAGACAGTCTACCTTTTATATTTGTGGTTGGTCAGACTAAAACACCTAACTGGGTCAGTGGTCAGTCAGACAGTCACACCACACAGCATTGGCTAGTTGGACAATAAGATAATTTATCATATATTCTGAAAATAGACTAGGGTTCAAATTATGAATGTTAGACATTGAAGACAACAACAATAACAACAATAACAGCAGTCTTTTTCATACTTCACAGTTCTAATGTACAGGCATTAGCATATCTGATGTGTGTGTGATTTTTTTTTGTGTGTGTATGTTCATCTATTTCATGTTTTTTGTTATATACAAATTTATATAATGTGATTTATTTAAATTTGAATCCCATTGAAGTTCCAGATTTGGATGTGGTCCTTGCTTATGTGTGGAAGTTCTCAGAAACTTGGAATAACTGGAAGAAATCTGGAAATCATACCAGATCATCATTGGACAGTCCAAGGAAGAAACAACTCCATTATCTCTCTTTGAGATGACAGTCACACCACATAGCATTGGCTAGTTGGACAATAAAAGGCAAAATACCTATTTGATAATGATGAAGAAATTGAGATTTGTATTGTAGATCCATGGAGATCATTCAATCATTTCTATTTTCAATAACTAAAAGCAAGAACTACTTTACTTATTTCATGTATTGGAGGAGCTTGTAGGGGAAGAAGAGGGCACTAAATTCTCCTAAACCGGAAGGGGTGAACAACAATGAACTGGCAATGCTTGCTATCAAACTTGTCATTGTGACAGACCAGACAATGGATACATCTCATGAATTTTTTTAGTGAAAATGAGAAAGATGGAGAAGAGTACCTTTGTTTAAGGTGAGAAAGTAATGAAACCTTCATTGAGAAAGATCCAAACATGATCAACACTGATATCAGTCAGCAAGATGACATCTTAAGAGTTTGATGTGAATATAGTTTGGAAGGCTGTTCACTAAATGGACAAAATTCCAACAAATGAAGCTAATGCTCTTTTGTCCAGAATCATTAGTGACAGAATAAGAGATAAGTCTGTTGGACAATTCCTGGTCCCAAAACTGAAGGAACTAGTTCAGAAAGCCATGGACTAATAGGAGACAATTCTTTATATTTAACAGTATTAAATGACTTTTCGTGGTTTCAGCTGCATGAATTGCAAATCTGTCCAATTAGTTATCATCTAGAGACGACACTAGTCAACACAATTCTTTTCAAATTCTAAATCTAAGAATGATCCACACATTACTATTGATCTCAAAGTTTTAACTGAATAACTTTTTTTATTATAATTTTAGAAGTTCCCAATTTCTTTATTTCTCTTTTTTCTAACTGTCGTATGACATATTCAGTGGAGAAAAGCTTTTATGTAACCATCTCACACAACTGTCACAAGCTTAGAATCCGAAGTTGACCAATCAATTTGTACATTAACGGATAGTATTCTGAGACATTATTTTTTTAAAAACAAAATTTTTGTAACAATAGCCAGAATAAACATAATTTGTGACAGTTCCAATATACTATACACTTTTGAAAATCTAATGTGAAACCAGTCAAGTGTATTCCTCTATTTTAAAATATAATTAAATTCTAATTAATTCTTACATATTCTTTGTGCATTTTCAACTTCATTTCTTCTATTCTTCCACTTGTTTGGATTAATACATATGTTACATACATGTATATATTTGTGCATTAGTGGATATGTTACATGAATGATTATATGCCTCTGTGTGTGTGTGTGTGTGTGTGTGTGTGTGTATGTGTGTGTTACACAGAATGAAGCGATTTCAAAACTTTGTCAACTATAATTAACATACAAATAATATACTAAATAACAACAACAATTTTATAATTTGACAAAAAGAAAGCAAATTTAACCTGTGATATGAGAACAGCAAATTTGTTACTTAATACAATTAAACTATTGCAACAACAACATTAAAAAAAACTTCAATTTAAAAAAATTTTTTACATGTTTTGTTTGATAGTGATAGTTAAAAAAATCAGTAATCTTAAAAAGACATTAAAATGGAAAGTGATGAGGTTCATTACACTTTCTTTTAGCCAACACTGATGGGTGTGAAGAAGCCTTCTAGCAACACTGAATATATAAACTGCCAAGAACTTACCACCACACCACAACCCACCTCTGCACACATGACCACAATACTAATATTAAGAAGAATCTTTTCTACTATAGGTACAAGGCCTGAAATTTGATAGTCATGGGGACAGCAGATTTCATCAACCCTAGTACTCATCTGGTACTTATTTTATTGACCAGATAAAGGATGAAAGGCAAAGTTGACCGTAGCAGAATTTGAAATCAGAACAAAAAGCCTGAAGAAATACTGCTAAGCATTCTGTCCAGCGTGCTAATGGTTCTGCCAGCTTGCTACCTTAATAATGATAATAATAGTAATTTCAAATTTTGGCACAAGGCCAGCAAGTTTGGACATTGGGGTAAGTTGATTACATTGACCTTACTGTTCAACTGGTACTTATTTTATCAACCCCGAAAGGATGAAAGACCAAGTCGACACTGGTGGTACTTGAACCCTGAATGCAAAGTTGGCAGTTATGATTCTGCCAACTTGTTGCCCTAATAATAATAATAATGGTTTCAAATTTTGCTACAAGGGTGGCAATTTGGCAGGAGGGATGGATTGGTTACATTGACTCCAGTGTTTCACTGGTACTTAATTTATCAACCTCAATAGGATGAAAGGCAAAGGTGACCCTGGCAGAATTTGAACTCAAAACAGAGCAGCAGATGAAATACTGCTAAGCATTTCGCCTGACATGCTAATGATTCTGCCAGCTTGCAGCCTTAATAATAATAATAATAATCCTTTCTACTATAGGCACAAGGCCTGAAATTCTGGGGGAGGGGACCAGTCAATTACATCAACCCCAGTGTTTCACTGATACTTAATTTATTAACCCCAAAAGGATAAAAGGCAAAGTTGACTTCAGTGGAATTTGAACTCAGAACGTAGTGGCAGACGAAATATTGCTAAGCATTTCACCTGACATGCTAACAATTCTGTCAGCTCACCACCTTAATAATAATAACAATGGTTCCAAATTTTGCCACAAGGGTAGTATTTTTTGGAGGAGGGGATGAATAAATTACATCAACCTCGAATGGATGATAGATAAAGTTGACCTCGGCAGAATTACATGGTCACTAATGTGTGCAATAGGGATGTGGGGGTGGATATAGTTGATTAGGCTGCAAATATTTCATTGAATAACTATTTTAATCAACCCCTCCCTCACACCACCTCTATCTGAGAAGATTGAAAAGCAGAGACAACCTTTGACAAGGGTTTGAACTTAGAACAGAAACACCACAAGGTATTTTCTCCAATCAGCCACCGTCCTTGATAATAACAAAAACAAATTACAATGATAGAAGTTATGAAAATACATAAAAGATGATACAAAATATTAGGGGGAAAGGATTAAAGTAATTTTCTTCTCATTTTCCATTCTTTCAACCTTTGAATTACTGAGACGGACCCCCACCCAACAAACTGGAGAATAAATGAAGACCTCAGCAAAGATTGAACCCATAAACCCATAATATTTTTGGTTTTGTTTTTGTGTATTTCTTCAGAATTAAAATAATAAAAAAAAAAATAAAAAGACATCTATGAATGAAAAAAAAAGGACCAAAGTCTTCAAGGTAATATTTCTTATGGTCTTGAGTAGATTAGTTCACAAGTGGCAAAGCTATTGTGTGTGAGTGTGTGTGTGTGTATATATATATATATATATATATATATATGCATGTATGTATTTACAAGGCCTCTGAGATTTGGGGGAGAAAGGAATCCTCAAACTGGGGATCTAGTCCAAATACATGCAACTCTACTAAAGGTACCCAAAGACTTAATAAATATAATTTAACAGTCTGCTACAGGATATATAATATATACAACTTACGTTAGTTCACAGTATTTGAAAATTTATTCAAATGTTCTTGCGAGCAGCTTTCTTTCTTTGAAACTGATTGATAGATGAATACATACAAACACACACACACACACACATATATATATATATATATATATATACGTAGGGAGAGAGGGTCAGACAGAAGGAGAGGTGTATATATGTTTATGCTTCCTTGCCTTGACATCACATAGTAGTTGTGAGTGAGTGTCACTGTCATTACCAATATTCTTGAAAAATGTCTGGCCATGGGGAATTATTATCTAGGCTAGTGACAAGCAAGGCATCCAGCTATAGAAAACTTGTCTCAGCAAACCCTGTTTGACCGATGCAAACATGGGAAACTGTATTTGAAATGACAATGATGATTATATATGGGGAAAGAGGGTGTTCGTATTTATACAATTATATGTAAGTTGATTTCCACAGGTAAGGGATCAACTGATCAGTTACCTTTGTATGTGTGTATATGTGTTTATGTGTGTGTGTATATATATACACACACACACATGCATACTTATAAGGAGAAAGAGAGAGTGATATACTAACAGATAAATTAGCATAGACAGACAGATATACATTTATCCACATAGAAAGATATATATATATAAACAGATAAATGGAGAAAATATTAGTTGGTCCCACTCAATAATCCAATATATAAATCTTATACAGTCTTGTCACTATACACCCCCACCCCTGGCCACTATCTCCTCGAGGAGGAGGAGGAGAGGAAGTGAGTGGAGGCTCCCACTTCCACTTATTCTCTCTCTCTCTCTTGAAGTGGAGGTGTAGATTAGTGTATTAGATTTGGTACAACATGATGTTCAAAGCTAACAGTTGTAAGGGGAGGAGGTAAGGTAGATGTTGTGTAGTGGGGTATGACAGACAGACAGGATTTACAGGGATTAAACGAACACTTCCTTCCTCCCTCCCTCCCTATCTCTCTCTCAACACACATATTCAGAGGTCGGGGTTTAGATCTTTTAAGCATGTCTTACCAATCATCTTTTGTTTAGCTTGTAACATATGAAGAGACAGGTATGTGTATATGTGTGTGCGTATGCATATATGTGTGTATTTATATTTATATATATATACATACATGTATGTATGTATATGTAAATATATATATTTGTATATGTGTGTGTGTGTGTGTATATATATATATATATATATATATATATATATATATATATATATATATATAT
>NC_068998.1:39527520-39528672 GCF_001194135.2 Octopus bimaculoides
ACACACACACACACACACACACACACACACACACACACACACACACACACACACACATATAATGTATATAGTGCATATAGCGTGTGAGTGTTTGCATATATCTATGTGTTCATGTGTGTTTGTATGTAGATGTGTATCTGTTTCAGTATTTACATCTCTGAAGGTATGTTTGTATATGTGTGTATATATGAAATAGTGTGTTGGTACATATAAGCACGTGTGTGTGTGTGTGTATCACTGGTCAAGACTCTTGTCATGATATCCCTGCCCCCATGTGTCCATTTCACAATTCTGTTGTCAGAGTGGATCGCTTTTGGCCTTTGAAATGTGAGTTGGCATCTTCTGAAGTGGATGCTGACTGTGTTCGTGGAATATTATGGTTCACCAATGCTGTCCTGCATGGTAAACTCTTAGAACTGGTTGTAGATGTTTTACGAGTCACACACTTCGTTCCAGTGAATGAGGTCTCCTGTCAAACAAACATACAGAAACAATTTTAGTTTTATTGTCATCATCAGCATTATTATTACAATTACTATAACAATTAATATTATTATTTAAATGACAAACTGGCACGATCATTAGTGCACTGGGCTAAGTACTTAGCAGAATTGAATTCAGCTCAGATTCTGCTAAGTTTGACTTTGCCTTTCATCATTTTGGGGTCGATAAAATAATATAACTGACTTAATCCCCACCCTAAAATTGCTGGCCTTGTGCCAAAGTTGGAAACCATTGTTATTAAGGCTTGACCTTTTGACCCTACACACATCTCTCACTTGATTTGGGCTATCCTTTGAGCAAACAACGCACATAGTACTCCGGATACGATATGATATATATCCACCTTTGCTACTTCAATTATCTCCGGAAAATACCCACAAGGATTCTTTACATGGATGTTTACTGCTGGAATGAAGCTACACTCCAAGTACTGTTTCTTCTTTGTTCTTTTTTCAGTGCATCGCTCACACTTCTTACTACAACTCTCCTCTTATATATGTAATAATCCATTCCTCTACTATTACCATCTCCGATGATGGGATACATTGGATTTTCCCTGGAACAGCTGTAAGACTTTATCCATAAAATATATTTCTAACTTTGCCATTGGTCTCTTTATCTTTTTCTCTCTTTATTCATATATATATA
>NC_068998.1:39528970-39539483 GCF_001194135.2 Octopus bimaculoides
TGTGTGTGTGTGTGTGTATATATATATATATATATATATATATATACATACACACATACATATATAGACAAATATACATATAAATACACATACATATATGTATGTATTTATATCATCATCATCATCATCATCGTTTAACGTCCACTTTCCATGCTAGCATGGGTTGGACGATTTGACTGAGGACTGGTGGACCAGGAGGCGACACCAGGCTCCAATCTGATCTGGCAGAGTTTCTACAGCTGGATGCCCTTCCTAACGCCAACCACTCCGAGAGTGTAGTGGGTGTTTTACGTGCCACCAGCACAAGGGCCAGTCAGGCGGAACTGGCAACGGCCACACTCGAAATGGTGTGTTTTACGTGACACCTGCACAGGAGCCAGCTCATTGGCAATGGCAACAATCTCACTCGAATGTCTTTTCACGTGCCACTGGCCTAAGTGCCAGGGAGGCGACATTGGTAACGGTCAACGGCCATGCTTGGAATGGTGTATTTTACGTGTCATCTGCATAGGGGCCAGCCTATCGGCTCTGGCAACGATCTTGCTCGAATGTCTTTTCACGTGCCACTGGCACAAGTGCCAGGATGGTGACGAACGATCTTGCTCGAAGTGCTATTCCCATGCCACATTGGTACAGGTTGTAATTAAATCCTAAGACTTAACAAATAGATTTTCTTTTTAACATGTTTCCTTAAAAAGGACTTACGTTTTAGGCCCCTAAAATATGCTCTATTAATAGACTCAATGAAAAATTTCTCTATATAATGGACACTGCAGAACAAAAAAAAAAACAAACCAAAGTGCTAGTATTTAGAGAAACCAAACTCTACACAGTTGCTCAAACTAGAAACAGTAGCCAAACCAGCTTACTATCTTAAAGTAGTAAGCTGGTTTTGAGATAGTAAGCTGGTTTGGCTACTGTTTCTAGTTTGAGCAACTGTGTAGAGTTTGGTTTATATATATATATATATATACATATAAAGCAAGTGAATGCCCTGTTCACAGAATTACCTGTGATTAGGGAATCCACATCAATTAATCATATTATATATTCAAATTAATTTATGTCAAGCAATTCCAAATTAATAAGTCGATACACCGAGAAAATACAATTACTTGATAAATAAATGATTTTTTTAAGACATAGAAACTGTGGAATTAAAAAAATAATCCCCAAAATATTTTTAAAAGAAAGCAAAATAAAAAAAAAATAATGCTAAAGCAAAGATAAAAATAAACAAAAAAGTCACAAAAAGGAAAAACAAAAAATTAAAAAATAAGCCAAAACAAACAACAAAGTTTCAAATAGGCAGAGAATGGGTTAACAAGCAAAGATATAAGAACAATAACAAACAAACAAGCAGCAACAACAATAAAATTAATCAAGCATGCAAATTTCCTCGTTAGAGATCCATCCAGGTTTAACAACGGATTAATGATTTGATGACTATTTTGATGTGGAATGTGGTAATAATAGTAAAAGAGTGGGGGTGGATGGGGAGGTATAAAAGTGATCATGTGACCATACACCCACCCTCCCATCGCTTTTGTTCAAAGGTAATCATCCTTCCATATTTTCCAGTGCATAGCCCCTTCTTTCTTGTTTTGTTTTTTCTTATCTGTATGTGTGTGTGTGTGTGTGTGTGTCTGTCTGTCTGTTTACCTGTGTGTCTATCCATGGGTGTCTACTTATGCCCATCTGTCAGTCTGTCCATATACCTGTGTGGCTCTCTGTCTGTCTGTCTACTTCTCTAACTGTGTTGTTAAGACTGACTGGTTACTTCCCACTCTCTTCTCCCATGATATATATGAGCTAATAAGGGAGGCACTACATAGTAGCTCAATCAGCTAGAAATAGCAGCCAAACCTACTCCAAATCATACCCTTAAAACAAAAAGAAGAGTAAGGTACACAATTCCAGAAGAAAGACAGAGATGATTGTGGCTGGAATGTCTTTGATTATAGGTCTGCTTACTCAGGCCTGACCCAGGGTTAAATAATACCATTAGCAACCATCATAGTTTGTATAACATTTATAAGTCAATTAGGGATCTTCAGCAAGGTTGTCCACTACCCTTTACACTTAGCCACTTCATGTTTACCCATAGTGATATAACCTACTTGAAATAGAAGCCAAATATCTCACAAATTATATCTTTTTCCTTTATAATAAAGAAAAGACACCTTGAAATGATAGGATGGTCACCAATGGAATGTCATTGATCAGAGGTCTGCTCAGTCGGGATTGAGCTTGGGGCTAAACTACAACTACCATGAACCATGATGGGAGCTGAGCATTACACAAATCACACCTTAAGACCAGATAGTCATAGCTGGGATGTCTTTGAGCATAGGTTTAACCTATCAGGCCTCTTTGGAGTTAAACAACAATGTATAACATCTATGTTTGACCAAAAGAAAGGAAAATATATAGTTTATTGCTTAGAGACTTTGTTATATCACTATGGGTAAACATAAAGTGGCTGAGTGGCTAGGGTTGTGGACAACCAATCCAATGACCTTGAGTTCAGTTCCACTGTAGATGTTCTGTTGTATATTGCAAAAGGTTAATGCAATTCAGTTTACATAGTTGCCAATGTTAGCTGTGACAGACAAGCAACACATTATTTCAATACAAGCTTTCATACCTATACATTCATACCTAAAATTTGAATGTAAAGTATGAAGAAAAGACATTAGAAATCTAAGGAAAAAATTCCAAAAGATGAACATGCATTCATCCAATAATATATATATATATATATACACACACACAGAAATAAATCTCAATACATCTCAACGCTTCTAAAATAAACTTTGTTTACTTTCATATATATATATATATATATATATATATATATATATATACACACATATATCATTCCTTGAGTAATCAGTAAACTGAAATATTTAGCATTTTCCAAAATATTAACTTCATCTATTATATTTCCATTTCTACATATTTGTTCCTTAAATTCTCTTTCCTCTACATGTCCTATGTCTAAACAAATGCCATATCCTTTAATTGGGTTTGAACTCTGAATTTTTTTTAACCAAATGTATGCATTTAATGTTCTTAACTTCCACAGCACCATATAACAGACGGATAATATATATCAGATACAAGGATATTCAGTCTGTTGTTGTCATATTTCTGTTGAACTACACTGCCTTTGTTTCAATTACACCTTCTCCTTGACTTATGACTAATGTGACTAACGACCAGATTGACTTATGACTGGTCAGTCAGAATGGAACTTGGTTGTAAGCTGAGGAGAAGGTGTAATTTTGGAAATAATCTATCCTTTATCTTTTCTTCTACTTGTTTCAGTCATTAGACTGTGGTCATGCTGGGGCTCAGCTTTGAAGAATTTTTAGTCATCTGTATCGACCCCACTACTTATTTTTTTTAAAGCCTAGAACTTATTCTGTCAGTCTTTTTTCTTGAATCGCTAAGTTATGGGGATGTAAACACACCAGTACCAGTTGTCAAGCAGTGTGGGGAGACAAACACCGACACAAAGACACATACATATATATATATATATATATATATATATATATATATATATATATATATATATATATATATGCATACAACAGGCTTCTTTCAGTTTCCTTCTACCAAATCCATTTACAAGGCTTTGGTTGGCCAAGGCTATAGTAGAAGGCACCTGCCCAAGGTGTCATGCAGTGGGACTGAACCCCACTTGCACCTGAAGAATTAGTGAAATAACTTTGTCATTACAGACCCTTTTGTCACCGTATTTCTGTTGAAAAACATTGCATCTGTTTCAATTAATTTTAAAAATGAAGAATTTGGTAAAATAACTTTATCAGTATTAAGCTGGTGTGAGTTAAAATGCTGTCAAGATTGATTTTTACCTTTTATCCTTTTGGGGTCAATAAATCAAGTACCAGGTGAGAAATGGGAATGACGTAATTAACCAGCTCCACCCTAACAAAATTTCACACCTTTTGCCTATAGCAGAAAGAACTATTAATCTGGTATTTGGAACATAAATTAATCAGGCATAGCTGGGTGGGGAGAAACTTGCTTTTCAACCACATGTCTCACTGTGTGGCACCTTGGGCAAGTGTCTTCTACTATAGCCTTGGGTTGACCAAAGCCTTGTGAGTGGATTTGGTAGAGGGGAACTGAAAGAAGACTGTTGTGTACATGTGTGTGTGTCTCAGGCAGATTAGTATCAAAAGGATTAACCTCATGTTTAGAACATAAATTATCATGGAATTTTAATGAAAGATTTTAATTCAGATCACTTTAGCAAATTGAATTTGAATCATAGAAGCAAAGGTGGTCATGGGTAAGTTGGTATCAAAATGGTTATACTCACACCTGAAAGAGATACCCTACCTCATTTATACCAAATTCAGAGTGTTTATTGCTTTAATATTACAAATAAATAGCTCTTTGATCACCCCAAGTTTCCACAATGATTCTTTTGTCTATTACAAAAAGTTTCTTAAACACCACCAGTATGGGATTTCTCTTGTCTGTTATGTTTTTTGCTATTTTAATATTTTTGTTTCTATTCTGAATAGGAGTTTCTAATTATCTTGCTAATCTGATTTTCAAGTTTTTTTTTTTTCATGTTATCCCCACACAAATGTTATGAATGCAAAGGTTTAATTCATTCAGCTCACAACACAGTACTGCATCAATTACGAAACATTAACACATTCCAACACAACAACACATTACAGCAGCACAACAACAGTGTCATAACAATACATTAATACATTCCAGTACCACAACATTCCAGTTCCAAAAATCTCTCTCTCTCCTTTGTCAGCTATGTAACAAATCAAATTTGTTAGATGCCTCCAGGAAGGAAAGATCAACAAGCAGCAGGAGAGCCAAAGATGAAACCTCTTTGTGATTGTTTGATCTGCTAGATAGCAGCCAAATCTCCCTCAAATCACATCCCATCATCTTAAAAAAAAGAAAGCAAGACCACACATTAGTCCTAAATAACACCCTGACCACCAAAAGAATTTGATGGTCATGGTTGGGATGCTTTTGACCAGAAGTCTGCTTGATGTGGGTTTGACTGGAACTAAACAATAACAACAACGATAATGACATAGACAACATCATGTAGAGAAAATTAGCAAATGTTTAATTAAGAGGGTGAGAATGTTGAAAGGAGAGCAAGATGCACAGGCATTGGATGAGTAAATTGTTTAATAGGTTAATAAATATTAGGGAAGGAGATAACCAGCACAAGGAGGCTACAACTAGTTTTAAATGGAGACGTGTTAGTTAGAAATAGACAATTGGAACAAGAGTGAAAGAGTGCTATATGTTATCATTAGAAGAACCATGCTAAAAAATGGTAAGACAAGGAAGAGTACAAATGAATAAGGAAAGGAAAAGAAGGAAGTTGAGGGGGTGGAAAATGAACATAGCAGTTTGGAAGAGACTTGACAACCTGAATGGATATGAGGAAACTTACATGGATAACCACATCACTGGCAGGCTTGACGATTCGACTGACAAGGGGAGGAGCAGAAGAACTCTCGGATGAGTGAACAGAAGTTTTCTGTGGCTCCGATGAGGAAGATGATGGTGGTGGCATCATCTTGTTGTCTCCAGCAGTGGTAAGGGTGGCGACAATAGAATCAAGTTCAGCTGTTATTGGGCTATTCATGTCAGAATTCTTAGAAGAGGGGTTATCCAAAATATTAAGGTCTTGAGGTTTGGTTGTGTTCAGAACTGGTAGCTTAGACTTTTGTGACAATGATTCCTCATTTGCCAGACTGATGAACGGATTCTTAGATCTTGGAAGACTTTTCTGGTTGTCTTCATTAGCAAAAGGGTTTGTAGCCCTGTTTTTGGAATTGTAAAAGGGATTTTTGGAATTTGATGTGGGAGAAGGTATCTGAGAAAATGCAGGGATTTGAGTAGAAGAGGAGCTTTGTGATGGTGCAGGGATCAGAGAAGGAGGGGAATTTTGTGAAAGAGAAGGGATTTGAGAGGGAGGGGAGCTCTGTGATGGAGCAGGGATATTGCTTGGGGGCAAGTTTTGTGAGAGCGTAGGGATCTGGGTGGGTGGCATATTTTGTGACAGAGATGGGATCTGTGATGGCACACGCATCTGAGATTGGTTTTTGGCAATATTTTGTTGACCAGCTTTATTGACTGTCACCTGTGCTGAAGGAATCTGGGAAGGAGGAGACTTCTGCAATGGAGAAGGGATTTGAGAATTCCCAGAACGGAATGGATTCCTTCCAGTAGGCTGAGGTTCATCCACATTGCCATTCTTGCTATTTGAGGAGAAATTAATAAGTATCTCAGCTGAAGGGGGCTTTGAGGAAATGGAAGCCCTGTCGAAATTATTGTTAGGGATGCTGGGACTGCTGGGTGGGAAAGATAATTTCCCTGCTGTGTCCTTGTGTCTTGACGCATCCTCCTGTAGTTGAGGTTTCCCCTTTTCAGAAGACAGCAAGACCCTTGTTCTTGCTGAATCCCGCTGTGAAAGCACAAGAGAAATAACTGTTTTATTTCAAAGAGAAAGCAACAACAACAACAACAACATTAAAAATAATAAAAGAATTTAAAAGATTGTGGAAACACAAAAGCACAAGAAAGCAGTGAAATGTTTATTTCTTACCTCAATACATGACAACTTCTCTAAAAACCAATAATTTACTTGGATTGTTTACCTGTGGGGGCTAAGTAAGTTTACTAAGGTTAACCCAAGAGAACCCCTATGCTACAGTAGCTCAACCAGCTAAGATAAGCAGCCAACTCTCCCTCAAATCAAACCCCTACTGCCTTAAAAAAAATGAATTCCTAGATATACAGAATAAAGGGACGGTTATAGTTATTTGATTGTTAGATATGTTGGATTGGGGTTGACTTGGGTCTAAACAAGAACAGTACAGGAAGCAGTGGCAGCACAGTGAAACTGTTGTTAAATTTGTCAGCTTGGAGTTCTGAGTTTATTTTTTGCCCATGTGAAAACTTATCAATAACAGACTGACCACCTCTCCTGGAGATACGTCACTCATCTGCTCAATGCTGTGAAACCCAGTGGATAATTATAGACCAAAGTAGATTATGGCAGACTATGAGGGGATTAAATAAAGTGTGTGTGTGAGTGTATATATACATATATGTGTTCTTAACTCTTGATGGTATTGTATAGTTGTGATTGTGGAATATGGTGGGTCTTATTTGTTCTAAACTAGGCAGAGCCCATCTCTCCCCAAGTCTGAACTCTCTATATATATATGCTCCTCTATCAAAGAAGTTATTGTCACGGACTTGATGCCTTTGTTCACGGGCCTAACCAACAACAACTGTGGATAGATGAAGCTAGATCTAAAAGCTGACCTTCACTTTGAACTCATTAACCTATTAATAGTCAGTGTCTCATTTTTGGAGCAGAGATTTTAAATCTAATATAAATAAAAACTATAAAGACTTTTGTGTTTCTTTTGTTATATAGAATAAAAATAAGTAATATAACAGGAGAAATACAATCAAAGAGTCCTTAGGAACCAAGTAAATGTTAAAATTTATAAATAATATTTGTAGTTGAAATATAATCTGTAATGACCAGTCTAATGACTGAAACATGTAAAAGATAAGAAAAAAAAACTTACAAATTTGTAAAATTAAAGATTTTATATTTTTCTTAGTACTTGTAAATTCTCCCTTGGAACTAAAAACAGCACCCCACCAGTTATAGGCTCACCAGCCTAACAGTTCCCAATATGTAAGCTACATGCTATTAATAAGAATTAGGGAAGTGGCATACCCAGATAGCATTTACTGTTTATAGTCACCCTTGAGATATCTGAAACAGACTAAATTTTGGAAGTGTTTGAAAACTCTTAGCGGCTGTCATCAAAAGGTTTCTCCCTCATAAAACAGGACAAGGGATTTTGTTAGGCTGAATAACATGTAAATGTTACCAACCGGAATAGTTGCATCTGGTTTATGTAAACTTCTCTTCTGTCTGTGATATGTTTACACATCTTTGCATGCATGTGTATGTGTGCACATGTGCATGCACACACTAACACAAACATAGTTGTGTAAACATGCCCAGACTATTTCCTTCAAGAAGTGTCTAAAAAACAAAAATGAAATGATTTTACCTGAGGAATTTTTGATATTTTTGAATTTGTCACAAAAACTTCATTTGTTTTTTTCTGGTCAGTTCCTGTTTCAATTCTGGGAACATCAAAACTGAAAGGAGATAATAAAGACATGACTTTCCCTGACCATTTATAGCAATATATAATGGTACGATAGATATAATAGACACGGTATAAATCTAGGAACATGTAACCCTCTTCCTAGGACACCACAGTTCTCATGAGAGAAGTTAACAGAAGCCAACACACTGTCTTTCTCCAGGCGATGGCAATTTAGTGAACATTTACAGCTCCTTCATTCATTGATTGATAGGGTATGTTTGTCTGTCTAATTAATATCAATACACTTCATCAATAGAATCAACACCTACATCCTGTATCTATCCATTCCACTAACATCTACACTCTGCAGCTGACCATTCCCGGTGTCTATACATAGCATCACTTTATCTATCTCTCCAAACAACAAGTAAATCCTGATGAGTTGTGAAATTACAACACCATTTATTGGATTAATCTACATTCCAGACTGCTGAAAATTATCTCATTGGGCTGAATTTCACAATGATAAAATACATATGGATATGTCTATGTGTATTTATTTAGTCCAAATCAATGTTCAACTTCTGTTTTACACAACTGCAAACTGAGGATGCATTTTACTATGCAGCACCAGGAACCTCTGTTCATCGTTATCTTTGATAGGGCCTCAGTTTCACATAATGTGTCTGGGTCCATAACATCAATGTAGTTGAATGATCTTCATTGTCATATCATTTTTTTTTTTGTTGTTGGAGGTTTCGAGACTTGACTGCATTGGCAGAGTAGGGAGAAAAAATATTGATAGACAGATATATCAATAAATAGACAAACAGATAGAAATATTAGGGTCAAATTTTGGCACAACTGGTATTTATTTTATCAAATGAAAGGCAAATCAGTCTCAGTGTCATTTGAACTCAGAACGTAAAGATGGATGAAATGCTGCTAAGCATTTTTGCCTTGCATGGTAACAACTCTGCCAGCTCGCTGCCCTGAGAGGGAGAGGGAGAAGGAGAAAGAGAGCTAGATAGATAGATAGTGAAGATGTAGATAGGTGGTTGGGTAGATAAATAGACAGAGGAAAATCTAGATCAATATACAAAAAAATAGACATTGGTTGATTCTTAGAGTGCTAGATTTAAAATAAAATAACCTTCATGGCAAGTAACTGTTGACTGACCCTTGTTACTGGGTGGGCTTTTTTGAATTTAAAATCTTTAATCAAATATGATGTTCATGTAACCAAGTGATCAAATTCTATCAGTGCTTAGAGGAAAAGTCTCTGTGATGGCATGATTCAAAATAACTCTTGCTGACTCATGGAATTTAGTAATAATACACAAGAAAATTCTCATCAACAATAAAAATAAATAAACAGGCATGGCTGTGCGGTAAGAAGCTTGTTTCTCAACCACATGGTTCTTGGTTCAGTTGCACTGCGTGGCACCTTGGGCAAGTGTCTTCTACTACAGTTTCAGAGTTGACCAAAGCCTTGTGAACAGATTTAACAGATGGAAACTGAAACCAGTCTTGTGTGTGTGTGTGTGTGTGTGTGTGTGTGAGAGAGAGAGAGTGAGTGTATGTGCTTGACAACCAGTGCTGATGTGTTTAAGTCACTGTAACTTAGTGGTTTAGCAAAAGAGACTGGTAGAATAAGTAATAGGCTTAAAAAGAAATAAGTACTGGGGTTGATTCATTTGCCTAAAAGATTCTCCAAGGTGACACCCCAACATGGCCATAATCAAATTACTGAAACAAGTAAAAAAAAAAAAAAATAGAGGCAATAACTCATATAGTTACCCGTTACAACTGGATGTGGACGAAGTTGAGCTGATAGATTTGGGTTTCTTTAGCCGACTGGTTTCTTCTTGACTGCTGTAATGAGACAGTTTCAGCTCTTAATAAGGAAATATTATACTCTACTGCCTGTATTGATTATTGTTTCTTGAGTTTTCTGTACATCAATGGGTATTCATTGATGTACATATTTACAAACACACACAGACACACAGAGGTGGAGGTAATTTTAATAAATCAAAATTTTATGTTGTCTGGTATTTGGTATACTTATACATGCCACTGGCCAATCTGAGTTATTTCTCTTTGCTCATTTTGGTTTAAATCATTCACATGCAAACACACACTAAAATGTTAGTTTATTCATTAGTAAACCACTGTTAAAATAAAGAACTCAAGGCCTTATACCACTGAGAATCAATAATGATAATAATAATAATGATGATGATTTCAAATTTTGGCCCAAGGCCAGTAAGTTTTGGGTTGAGGGGTAAGTCAATTACATCGACCCCAGTGCTCGACTGGTACTTATTTTAGTTGACCCT
>NC_068998.1:39539499-39555607 GCF_001194135.2 Octopus bimaculoides
GAAAAAATTCAGACCTTGTACTTATAGGAGAAAGGATTATAAAGCAGGTGTTCTGAACATAAACATAGAATTTTGATGGAAAGTTTTAGTTTCGATCATTTTAACAATTTGTTTTATATAATTCAATTCCTAATATTTAATTATAAAAATATGTGATTTGTTTAAATGTCTGTTGAAATACACTGTCTTTATTTCAATTAATTTTGAAAATAATGAAGAACTTAGTAAAATAATTGTTGTTATTGAGCTGGTGTTTTGAACAATAAAGCAACATGGAATTTTGACGGAAGATTTTAATTTAGAAAGCTTTAAGACGGGAGGTTTGTAAATCTAGGGATAGTATCAGGTGGGTTAGTATCAAAATAGTTAATGATATGGGACTGCAGCATGGCAGACTGTGAAGAGGTAGTAGTAGAGTTCAACTGAGCCAGTGGTACTTATGTTGATGCTGAGCGGAGGAATCCTAGAAGATCAATGGTCAGGATCACCAAGTTCTATCAAGAGAGTAACTGCAAAGCATCCATAGGGGTGGTGTCCATGGTTGTGTAATCAGCTAAAGAAAAATTCACCATGACTCAGGCTCCCAAATCAAATTCATAATAATGGAACTGGATGGCGATAGAGTCATGAGAATCCATGAAAGTAGTGTGGCTGGAGAGGGAGGGAGAGAGAGACGAACAATCATTTCCTAAGTGACAAATTCTGACCAAAAAAGAAAACAGAGATTGAAAACCAATAAAAAATGTGTCTGTAATAAATTTGAATACCAATTGCTTTACTGTCACCAATCTAGGACTGGCCATAAACAGTATGAGTGTGGTCCATGCTTCTGTCTCATTAATTAATTAATAAAAACAAAAATTGAAAAGAAAAAATATTGTGACAAAATAGGATAATTAGCAATGATGATTAATATCTCAATTAGTTTGTTAGTATTAGTTTGGAATACCAGAATAAAACTCAAAACCAAAAGCGGAATAAGAGGTATTAAGGTATTAATCTATGATTTTGGTTAGTCTAAATGATTAGTTGTGTGTGTGTGTGTGTGTGTGTGTATGTATATATATATATATATATATATATATATATACACACACACATACATGTATATATATATATACATATATATACATGTATATATATATATATATATATATATATATATATATATATATATATATATATATATATATATATATATATACACACACACACACACATACATGTATATATATATATATATATACATGTATATACATATATATATATATATATACACATACACACAAACCTATCACCATGGTTAGTATATGTTAAAGTATTAAAGCAGTTAATTAGTAAATCATTAGTATTTGCATTAGTAATGAGCACAAACAGTTAATGTTGATATTGGTTAGCAACAGCAGAAGTAAAAATGTTGCTGAGAATTTTCAGCAGTTTCCACATTTTTCTGTTAATACATCTTTTTGCAAATCCATCAATCATCACTCATCATTAGTCACGTTTATCTCTGATGGTTCATTGATCTCGGATCCAACATATAAACAAGCTGATTTGAACGAGCATATGTTAATTAACGAAGCAGTTTAATTTTCAAAAAGAAGAAAGTAGTAGTAGTAGTAGTATCAATAATGATAATTAATAATAATAATAATAATAATAATAATAATAATAATAATAATGATAATAAGTAGCATCTAAATTAGTTTGCTGAAGACTACTTGGCTGTTAATGCTATAGCTGGTTGGCTGGCTGGCTTTTCTAAGGTCTAAGGTTAACGCCAGATTTACCAAAGGGACAGTATGTAGATACCTTTTCTCATTAGAGTTAGAACTGGTTGAGAAGGCATCTTCAGAATGTTCTCCCTGCAGTCCATTATCAGACATTATATTAGCACTAGAAGTTGTTGAAGAGGTTGTAGCGTCAGTAACACCATCGTTATCATTGTCAACTTCATCATAAACATCCTCTTCATTGTTAGATATCTCAGCTCTGAAATGAAGATCACCTCATAACATTGGTAAGAAATACTTTAATGCAAGTGCGGAGTTGTGGGACAAAAAAGAAAAAAAAAGGACAAAAAAAAATAGGGAAAAAATAGGACCAAAAAAAAAAAAAGGACAAAAAAATAGGACAAAAAATAGGACGAAATAAAACGTACCACATTTTTTTACTCCTCCTTCCCTCTTCTCTTCCTCCTCCTTCCCTCTTCTCTTCCTCCTCCTTCCCTCTTCTCTTCCTCCTCCTTCCCTCTTCTCTTCCTCCTCCTTCCCTCTTCTCTTCCTCCTCCTTCCCTCTTCTCTTCCTCCTCCTTCCCTCTTCTCTTCCTCCTCATCTTTTTTTATACATTTTTTAAACATTTTTTTTTCTCATGGAAGAATTTGTATGTCCAAATCAACAAGGAACTATCTATTCTTAAAGCTCTCAATTCAAATCATTCGAGGTCTGTTGTTTGTTCAAGGAATCAAACTTATTTCTCAAACTTTGCTGAGTTGAACCCTCTCCCTTTCCCCTACGGTGTATGTGAAACACAAGGATCAATGCAAATAAGTGTGACGCATGCCAAAAGAGGGTCAACAGGTAAACTGCCACAACACTGTACAGTTAATTAAAGACCATGCAACACGTGGACCCTAAAACCACCAGCTTCATAGAGAAGGAGGTTTGTAAATAAACATCGGCAGTGGTGGAAATCGGTATTAGAAACAAGGGGTATGGTTAAGGTCCAGAAGACTGAGGCTGAGATAGTAGGACTAGGTACTACAAGCTACCTTTCTCTTACAGTTGAAAAGTAGGGGAGTAGAGTACCATGCCCCTGTGTGCCTCATATATTTCCATCACTGAACATAGGGAAAAAAAATAAAAGATACCAAACATAAACTATGATGCACATACACAAACATACACAGATACACATGTATATACAAACATATATATATGCATACAGGGTTGGCAGTATTTAATTAATTAATTAATTAATTAATTAAAGCTGCATTAATGAGTAACTTACTTGGCAGAGAATTCTGTGATAACTTCTGTTTTCACTGGAACAAAAGAAATTACAAGAGATTTACTTTGATAAAATTGGCAACAACAACAAAAGACAAACAGAAAAAACCCACAAAAAATAACAGCAAAAGAAACAGCAATAACAACAAATAAGGTAGATTCTATATGGTCACTCAACATGCTAGTAATAACAGCCAAATCTCCTTTGAACTACATGCTTATTGTCTTATAAAAAGAAGCATTGGCTAATGTTAACCAAGTTACACTATACCAGGTATGACAGAATGGTCATGGTTGGATTGGCTTTTGATCAGAGAGCTGTCTGGTCTGTTAAGACAGACCTAAGGCTAAATAATAACACCACCACCAACACCAACAAATTTCAAAGAATGCAGGAGCCAATGAAGGAGCCCTTACATGGTTAACCTGCTAGAAATAGCAGCCAAATATCTTACTACTACAGACTGAATTCATTGCCTAGTTTAACACCACCATTTGGTCCTTGGGTACCTTTAGTGGACACCACTATGTTGTAAGCATTCAGATCAGGTCTCTGGTCTGAAAATATCATTCTCCCCACTTCCTTTCTGCTACCACTCTGAGGCCCTGCGAAGGGTCATGGGCACTGCCTTCTCTGCTAAGAAAAAAAAAAAATAAATAAATAAAAGCAACAGGATGTAAATTGAAGGAGAATTGGCTGCTATTTCAAGCAGGTCAAGCAAACCATTTAGAGGTTCCATTGTTGTTTAACTTCAGGTTAACCCTGATCAGGTAGACCTGTGATCAAAAGCATTCCAATTGTCTTATGGGTATATATATAGGACTATGTTATCCAGTGTCTTTGTCTTTTTCAAAAGAATAGCATATGATTTGAAGAAAACTTGACTGCTATTTCTAGCATATTGAGGCTTTCTTCTCGGCTCAAAAAACCATCATCATCATCGTTTTAACATCCACTTTTTCAAGCTTGCATGTGTCAGATAGGATTCGCTGAGGCAGTTTTTCTATGGTCAGATGCCCTTCCAGTAGCCAACCCTCTAATTTCCATGCAAGGTAATACTTCCCCTGTGGCTGCCAAACATGTTTTTCACAGAAGACTGGAAACAAACAGCTTTGCTTGTATGACAGTGATATTCTCTTACAACGACCACATAATGTTAAGTCGAGGGTACACGCACACACACACACACACACATTTATGTATTTGTCAAGCTTCTCCTAGTTTCACTCTATCAAAACACCCACAAAGTTGTGGCTAACCCAGAGTTATTGTAGAAGACACTTATCCAAGGTGTTGTGCAATGGGACTGAACCTGAGACTACATTACTTAAAAGGTTGGTGATGAGGACTTCTTTCATCCCACTGCTCTGTTTCATTACTTGCCATATTAACAGTGGCAACACTGT
Source organism: Octopus bimaculoides (assembly GCF_001194135.2). Lineage (NCBI taxonomy): Eukaryota > Metazoa > Mollusca > Cephalopoda > Octopoda > Octopodidae > Octopus > Octopus bimaculoides. The sequence goes on from NC_068998.1 coordinate 39,543,916, forward strand.
ATATCATACAGCTGCCATACAATTGAACTCTCCATAGCAAGGCTTCATTTTTGTTTGCCCATTCCCTGTTTGTTGTTAGGGCTATTAACAAAAGAAGCCAACAGTGACTAACCTGTATGAGCTTGTCTTTCAAGTTGCTTAGCCTTTAAGATGTTGCACTTCATTTGGTCAGAAGGAATCGGAAGAGCTGTCTTAGCTGTTACTTTCTCCTGATTGTTTTTCATTTCGTTTATATTGTTCATGATATGTAGCACTGGAGTGGGTTGTTCAATAGTTTTTATTTTAGAAGCAGCAATCTCTGAAGCATCTGAAAAGACAGACAGACAGTGTTTAACTATGAACAATTATGGCTCAAATACATTTACTGTTATTTAGGAAAATAATCAATGTAATGTATAGTGCAAAAATGCAGCGTAGACATCCAAGCATCATCACTATCTTTCCAATTCCTGCTTCATTTCACACAGAATCTTTGGTCCTCCAAAGTTGTCCCCAAAATCAGCCTAGCTTTTTTGGCTGTAAATTTTGGACTGGAAAAAAATTTGAGTATTTTGAAAAAGTTATTAGGTGCAAACATGGCTGTATGAAGGTTTAAGGGTCAGTCCTACTGCATGACATCCTGGGCAAGTGTTCTCTACTATAGCCCCTGACCAACCAATGCCTTGTGAGTGGATTTGGTAGACAGAAACTGCGCAGAAGCTCATTGTATGGATGTATGTATATATATGCGCATATATGCAGAAATGTCTGTGAGTATGCTTCCTCTCCAACAGTTAACAACTGGTGTTTGGTTTGTTTACATCTCTGTAACTTAGCAGTTCAGCAAAAGAGATCAATAGAATAAGTACCAAGTTTAAAAAATAAATATTGGGTCACTGTCATACATATATATATATGTATATATGCAGTGTCATTCATTTCTGATAGGTTGCAAAAATATGTCTAGCAATGGGGAAATATTACCTTGCTTGGAAACAGGTAAGGGTTGGTAACATGCAAAGTATCCAGTTGTAGAAAATCCGCCTCAGTAAATGCCATCTGACCCATGCAAACATGGAAAAGTGGCCACCACACATAGCGGTGTAATGTTATTGGATATACCAATTTATATATTAAACATTGTTTGTTTCCATCTGGTGTCTTGGATACGAAATGTCATAACAAAATTAGTGCTGGCTATAACATAAAAGGTACCCATGCTGGTGACACGTAAAAGGTATCCATGGTGATGACATGCAAAAGACAGACATAAAGTGGTTGGCATTAGGGAGGGTATCCAGCTGGAGAAACCAAGCCAAAACAAATGACTGGTGCAGCTCTCCAGCTCCAGTCAAATTGTCTAACCCATACCAGCATGGAAAACAAATGTCAAATGATGATAATAATGACGATGATGATGATAGGTCACCATTTTCATCTCTGTTTAGTCACACGGTATAAAATAAATGGGAGACACATCTCATATGTCATGAGTTGAGAGCTCAAGATTAAAAAACAATCATCTTCGTTGTTTTAATGTTCATGTTAATAGGCGCAAGAGTGGCTGTGTGGTAAGTAGCTTGCTTACCAGCCACATGGTCTCCGGTTCAGTCCCATTGCGTGGCACCTTGGGCAAGTGTCTTCTACTATAGCCTCGGGCCAACCAAAGCTTTGTGAGTGGATTTGGTAGACAGAAACTGAAAGAAGCCCGTCGTATAAATGTATATATATGTGTGTGTGTGTGTGTGTATATGTTTGTGTGTGTGTGTGTGTATATTTTTGTGTGTCTGTGTTTGTCCCCCAACATCGCTTGACAACCGATGCTGGTGTATTTAGGTCCCCGTAACTTAGCGGTTTGGCAAAAGAGACCGATAGAATAAGTACTAGGCTTACAAAGAATAAGTCCAGGGGTCGATTTGATTCGACTAAAGGCGGTGCTCCAGCATGGCCGCAGTCAAATGACTGAAACAAGTAAAAAGTGTAAAGAGTTTGCAGGCTTGCATGAGTCAGATGGAGCTTATTGAGGCAGATTTTCTACAGCTGGAAGCCCTCATTTATCATCAGCCCTCACCATCTGTTCTAAGCAAGGTAATATTTCCCTGTAGCTAGTATATTTTCACAGAATAATGTAAATGAATGATGCTGCTTATATGACAGTGACACTCATTTACAACTATATATATATACATGACAGGCCTCCTTCAGCTTCTGTGTATCAAATCCATTCACAAGGCTTTGGCTGGTCCAGGGCTGTAGTAGAAGACACCTGACCAAGGTACCACACTGTGGAATTGAACCCAGAACTAAGTGGTTGGCAAGCATCATCATAATCATCGTCGTCGTTTAACGTCCGCTTTCCATGCTAGCATGGGTTGGACGATTTGACTGAGGACTGGTGAAACCAGATGGCTACACCAGGCTCCAATCTGATTTGGCAGAGTTTTTACAGCTGGATGCCCTACCTAACGCCAACCACTCAGAGAGTGTAGTGGGTGCTTTTACGTGTCACCCGCACGAAGGCCAGTCAGGCAGTACTGGCAACAGAAACTCATTAAAAATCCATTTACAGATGATTCATAAGAAACCCATTTAAAATACGACATTTCATGCAAGACAACCTAACAGAAGACTCCAAAAGTGCCATGCAGTGTGACTGAACCCAAAACCATGTGATTGGGAAGCAAACAATCACACAACCACACCTGCACCTATATTCCTAATGGGATTAAATTTCAATGTCAGACATAGTTCTGTGTGCTTAATGTTTCTGCCAATTTAACCATTTATGAGCTTATTAACAGATTTCTCTATTTCTTCCATAACTGATCCAAGATTCTATGTTAAAACTGAATTCATTATACTATAGAAGAGTCATTTTAGCCGTTTTAAAACTCAAAAACTGTTATAATATATTTCTTGGTTATTTTGTGAAGTTTCAGAAATTTTAATTGCACATCTGTGACCGGCCTACTGACATCATTCTACAGAATCTGTTTGTGACTTACATACAGGGAAGTTTGTTTTTTTATAGGCTTTAATCCTTTAGAATTTAAACAGATTATATAGGGGGTGGGGTGCACAGCAAATATTCTACCCATTTTATGTTCAAACTGATCAGATCACCAGACCTAGCCTTTCACACTTACCCTATGATATCATTCAAAAAATAAACAAGGCATAGCTATGTGGTAAGGAGTTTGCTTGTCAACCACATGGTTCTGGTTTCAATTCCACAGTGTGGCACCTTGGTCAAGTGTCTTCTACCATAACCTTGGACTGACCAATGCCTTGGGAATGTATTTGATACACAGAAGCTGAAGGAGGCCTGTCGTGTGTGTGTGTGTGTGTTATTTCTTTACTACCCACAAGGAGCTACACACAGAGGGGACAAACAAGGACAGACAAACGGATTAAGTCGATTATATCGACCCCAGTGCATAACTGGTACTTATTTAATCGACCCCGAAAGGATGAAAGGCAAAGTCGACCTTGGCGGAATTTGAACTCAGAACATAGTGGTAGACAAAATACTGCTAAGCATTTCGCCAAGCGTGCTAGCGTTTCTGCCAGCTTGCTGTGTGTGAGTATGTGTGTGTGTGTATGTGTGCATGAGTGTGTGTATATGTGTGTGTTTGTTCCTCACCACCACTTGATGACTGGTGTTGGTATGTTTATGTCCCTGTCACTTATCATTTCAGCAAAACAGACTAATAGAATAAGTACCAGGCTTTAAAAAAAAAAGGCCTGGGGTTGATTTGTTTGACTAAAACCCTTCGAGGCCATGACCCAGCATGGCCATAGTCTAATAACTAAAACAAGTAAAAGACAAGGATAAAAGAATCACATCATGGAGATCTTGAAGCTGTGAGATTAATGCATGATTAATTCAAAACAGTGGCAGCGCAATGGCCCATTGGTTACGTTAGCAGACTCGTGGTCATAGGATCACGGTTTCGATTCCCAGACCGGGCCTTGTGAGTGTTTATTGAGCGAAAACACCTGAAAGCTCCACGAGGCTCCGGCAGGGGTTGGTGGCGAACCCTGCTTTACTCTTCCACCACAACTTTCTCTCACTCTTACTTCCTGTTTCTATTGTGCCTGTATTTCAAAGGCCCAGCCTTGTTACACTCTGTGTCACGCTGAATATCCCTGAGAATTACGTTAAGGGTACACGTGTCTGTGGAATGCTCAGCCACTTGCACGTTAATTTCACGAGCAGGCTGTTCTGTTGATCGGATCAACTGGAACCCTCGACATCGTAAGCGACGGAGTGCCAACAAATTCAAAACAATGTGAATGAATAAGCATTACATTTGACAGAGTTAAACTGAATGCTAAAGGTTTTCTCTCTTTTAGTTTCACTTGTTGAACTTACAGGAGCCATACATGTTTGTTGTATAATTGTTATTTGACCTCTTCACACAAGTCACAATTAGTCACTTCTAAGTTCCATCCTCTTCGTTATAAAATTGTATCATTATTACCATTACATCTCGTATTTTTTCCTATCTTTTTACCCTATCTCATTTTGTCATCATGGTTAGCTGCTTTCTTTCTAACAACTTTTATACTTCTCTCTCTCTCTCTCTCTCTGTCATAACCTTATGGTTTCTCTTTCCTTTTTCTCCCCTCTCTCATATAAACTCATGCTCTCTTTCCCTGATTTTTTTTTTTATCTTATCCTTACTTGTCACAACTAGACTTTTAATATGACATCCACCTACACATTAACAGCTGGTCTCTTTCTTTCCTCCTCCTCCCCCTCTCTTAATCCCACTCTCTTTTTCTCAAAAGCTGCTTCTCTCTCTCTCTCTCTCTCTCTCTCATTCTTTTTTTCACACATTATCTATTGAGAACATTTTGTGTCTTCCTCTCAATAACTACCTCCGATCTCTCTCTCCCTCTCTTCTGCTTGTGACCTACACTTCTTAAATACATAAATGTAACTGATATAAACTCTGTCAAACAGGAAGACTTTATATGGTTGCTTGACCTACTAGAAATAGCAGCAAAATCTTTTCCAAATAACATTCTACCATCTTACAAGGAAAGAACGCATAACATAATATAGTTCTGCATACACCTACTACCAGCACTCTGTTGGTTGCAACAACAAGTGTTCTAGTTGATCCACTCAATGGAACAGCCTGCTCTTGAAATTAACATGCAAGTGGCTGAGCACTCCACAGACACGTGTACCCTTAACATAGTTGTCAGAGAGATTCAGTATGACACAGGATGTGACAAAGTTGGCCCTTTGAATTATAGGTACAACTCATTTTAGCCAGCTGATTGGACTGGAGCAATGTGAAATAAAGTGTCTTGCTCAAGGACACAACATACGGATCTTTTTGGTTTTTGTCACTGATTACAATTATCTTCAAAAATATTTTTTAACATGTCACAAAGATGCAATTTTTGACACTGAATCCAAATCTGTTATTCATTTATTCTAAAAAAATTTTGCAAAAATGTTACAGTTATTCAAAATTTGATAATTTTCAGAATTTTCAGCCAATCAGAAAATAGCACGTTTGCCATCTCTTCCATCACCAGTGGAGGTGGGGCATCAGCATGTCAAAACATTAAACTAGGATTTTATAAAATAAATTATCTTTCTCATATCTCCTCCTCCTCCTTGTGCACGTGTGCAGCATCTTTGGTTTCTATGGAAACAGTTCCTTACAATCAGCTATGTAACACATGGCACTTCTTTGCTTTGGTTACTATGGAAATGGAAATTTTCGCCATTGTCACATGTAAAATACTTGTTTCTGATTGGCTAAAATACCCAAATTTTGCAAATTGTAAAGGCTAATAACATTTTAATTATGGATTTATATAGGACAAATGAATTTCCTTTTCATAATTAGTATACAAAACTTAATCCATATACCAAATTTGAAGACGATTGGGACAAAATTGTAAACAGTGACAAAAACCACAAAGATTCCAACATGTCACCAGGCATCAAAGCTCAAGACCTTACAATTTTGAGCCTAAATAACCTGATGACTAAGCCACACACCTTCACCTTGGATACATCATATCTAATCAAAACAGAGGATACAATGCAATGTCACCTTAAGGTATGGGCATACTGGGCAGTTGCCTGATGCCCTTGGGAGTCTAGGGGACCAATCTTGACTAATGTATGCTGTGGCTTGCTGTCAATAAATAAACACTATAGAGCTCAGTGCATTTGTTTTTCCTGGGGGCCTGTAATGTGGTTAAGGTGACCTTGATATGATGGGACTAGTTAGGACCAGCCTGGGGTTAAACAACAATAACAACTATCACTAACCGTGGTTCAAGATGAGTTTCTGCACAGATGTTTGATGTGCTAAAAGTAATAGCTCAATCTCCATCAAATCACACCTTTATGGTCTTAAGATAAAGGAATGACAAATTAGATAATGTAGTCCTAAATACATTGTGTCTGACAATAGCAAAAAAGATGAAATGGTGACAGTTGGAGGAGGGGAAGAAGGAAGAGTAAAGAAGAGGAAGTGAAGAATGAAAGACAGTGAAGAGGGAAAGAAAGAAGAAAAGAGAAGAAGAAAAGAAAGAAGAAAAATGAATGAAAGAAAAAGAAGGACGAGAAAGAAGGGGAAAGGCAAAAAAGATGGAAGAGGAGGCAGAGAAGAAACAGAAGAAAAAGAAAAAAAGTGAAGAAAGACAATAATGGATTATCAAAAACAAAAAGATTTGCAAAACCAATTCTCACCTCGTAATGACACTTCAGGTTTTTCTTCAGTGTATTCTGGCATTTGTGGTTTTTTCTTCATAGTAACTTTAGCAGTGGGAGGAGGGGAGATATCCTCTTTAGGTGGATGACAAGAGTCAGTAGGTGGGACCCCTTTTATAAGGGAGTCGAGACGTTCTAAAGCAGAGGCCGGAGCAGGTGACGGCCGGTCAGGTGTGACTGTGGTTGCAACGTTACCATTACTGATGTTAGAACTTTTGGAATTGGTGACCTTACTACCAGGTCTCTGTTTTGGGGATTGTGTCAATGTTGTCACCATTGAGTGAGAAGAGGAATCAAGCAGAGATTCTTGGCTTCCTTTTGTCCTGGTCTCACCATCAATGTCTTGTCCTCTCTGTACTTGTCTAAAAAGAGGGAGAGAGAGAGAGAAAGAAAGAAAGAATTAATAAAAAAAATTGAATAGAGAAAGCAAGAGAATTGTAGAAAAATAAAGAATTTTGAAGGCTGACTCTTTTTGTTTCCTTTGGTGATTGATGCAAGAATATGTGTATGTGTGTGGAGGTGCAATGGCCCAGTGGTTAGGGCAGCGGACTCGCAGTCATAGGATCGCAGTTTCGATTCCCAGACTGAGCGTTGTGAGTGTTTATTGAGCGAAAACACCTAAAAGCTCCACGAGGCTCCAGCAGGGGATGGTGGCGAACCCTGCTGTACTCTTCCACCGCAACTTTCTCTCACTCTTACTTCCTGTTTCTGTTGTGCCTGTAATTCAAAGGGTCAGCCTTGTCCCACTGTGTCATGCTGAATATCCCTGAGAACTACGTTAAGGGTAGACGTGTCTGTGGAGTGCTCAGCCACATGCACGTTAATTTCACAAGCAGGCTGTTCCGTTGATCGGATCAACTGGAACCCTCGACGTCGTAAGCGACGGAGTGCCAACATGTGTATGTGTGTTCATTCATATAAACCAGTTATTAAAATTTAATGTACAATAAATAGGTTATACTTCTACAATACACAAAATATTCTAACAATTTTTTATACAATTCCTAATAATATTTAATTATAAAAATATAATTGAATTATTTTTAAACATCAAAAGGCTATGAGAGTCCAGTAGAGTAAAATAAAAATCAAAGTGGTCCATAGGTAAAAAGAAATGGTTGAGAATCCCTGATATAAACTAATGGGATCTATTGAAATTCTGTTTTATGTATATTCTTATTTTTGTTATGATGCATGAATTTATTAAACTTCATAACATTGTTTCATTGTTAAAGATGTCAGTAATGTCTTTGATTTCCTTCTGTAGTAAAGACTGTTGTAAGCATAACTCTTGAATACAGATCATGAAACCTCCTCCGTCATCATTGTCATCATCACCACCATAATCACTAACACCACTGCCATCACTGCCAATTTCCTCATCCTCACTTCAGCCACCTCCATCATTACCACCCAAGAGTTGCAGATGTCCAAATTAATAGTGTGTTGATAGTGGTAGTAAAATTCCCAAATGATATCAATAGCTATGACCACATAGGTGAGCTGGCAGAATTGTTAGCATGCCAGGCGAAATGCTTAATGGTATTTCATCTGCTGCTATGTTCTGAGTTCAAATTCCACCGAGTTCGACTTTGCTTTTCATCCTTTCGGGGTCGATTAGATAAGTACCAGTTACGCACTGGGGTCGATGTAATCGACTTAGTTCCTTTGTTTGTCCTTTCTGTGTTTAGCCCCTTGTGGGTAATAAAGAATTAGATATCAATAGCTCTGACCACATTCTCAGGGGCATATAATGTAACCTTGGTCAAGACACACAACATCTCAATGGACAAGTCAACATTGTCATTTAACGCCTGTTCCCCATGCTGGTTTGACAGGAGTTGGCCAGCTGGAGAGCTGCCTGGGCTCTAGTCATCTGTTTCGGTATGGTTTCTATGGCTGGATGCCCTTCCTAACACCAACCACTTTACAGGGTGTACTGAGTGCTTTTATGTGGCACCAGCATAGAGGTTTTTATGTGGCACCAGCACTCATGAGCCCACAAGACTAAGATCTCTCAGCTGAGTGAGGAATGCACCAGGAATACCAGGGCTTTCAAGGGCAGAGTCGTTAGAGCATAGAGCAAAATGCTTTGCAGTATTGGTTCTAGTATTCTGTGTTCTGAGTTCAAATCCCAGAGGTCAACTTTGTCTTTCATCATTTAGGGGGTCTAAAAATAAAGTATCAATCCATAGCAGTAGATTGGTGGGACTGTTAGAACATCAGACAAGATATTTTGTGGTATTATATTCTGAATGCATAACATGGTAGATTTATCTGTCACCTGGCTTAACACTACACCCTGGTGCTCAGGTATTTTTGAGAAAGTCCAATTTGTAGCAAGCATTTGAAGGCAGGTCACTGGTTTAAGGATAACTTGCTCCCTTCTTCTCATTGACCTGGGGAGCTCCACAGAAAAAATAAACTCTCATTGCACCAGTCCTCCTCTCCTTGATTAAGTGGTAAAAATATAAATGAAAATACAGATGAAGCAACTGGTGTAGTTTCAATATTACGTACTTTCTGGACTCGGCATTACGTCGTAGCATCTCCTCTTCTTTCTCCTGTCTCTCAAATGTTGGCCGTCTTGAGTACCTTTGACTTGCTCTCCTCTCGAACTTGACACCACGCCGAGCTCGATTGATGGCAGCCGTTTGGTATTCTGTGTAGCCACTGTTGATAGGACAAGAAATAAACAAAGAGTAATCAGAAGAAAGAAAGAAATAATAATAATAATAATAATAATAATAATAATAATTATTATTATTATAATAATAATAATAATAATAATAATTATTATTATTATTTTCCTAAGAGACAGTATGTGTAAAAATACCAAACTGGGCTATGAATGACATCAGCAGAAACAATCTCCACAGCAAAATTGTTTTACATTTGGATGTACACACATGTGTTAAATATAAATATACACAAGTTTATTTTAATCACTGCTGCTCAGTATGCTTCTAATTAAAAGATAGGATGCTTCACATCTGCAAAAGAGATGAGACTTGGTTTTGAAAACCATTACTTTGTAAATCAGCATTGTAGTACATGCCTTAATTCCATCACAATGGAAAACTCTTTTAAATAGTTTCCTAAGATAAGATGAATATGATTTGATATTTCTTGAGATACATCAAAGGCATAGTTGTGTAGCTAGGAAGTTAACTTTGTAACCATGTAGTTTTGGGTCCAGTCCCACAGTGCAGCACCTTGGACAAGGGTATATTATACTCCCAGAGCCAACTCTGCCTTGTTAGTGAATTTGGAGACAATTTGTACAAAACCCTGGATGTGTATGTGTGTGTGTGTGGGAGGCATGCAAGTCGATCTGTGTGAGTATTTACATTCCCCATGTCTTGAGCTATGGACAGTGATATTTCAGACATTTCCCAGTCAAGAAATCTTCCAATAGCTCTGGAAGAGCATCTGACTATAAAACAGTGACTCAATAATATGTATTTGTCTAACTCATACTAGCATGAACCCCCCCACCCCACCAAAAAAAACCCCAGACATAATTTCGTTCAGACATAATTTGAACGAACAGTAGCATACATTTGTTGATAGTTCCTAAATAACAGGAAGGATTAACTTGCTCTACATGACACTTGTGAATTTCAGTTTGAAAAGGATTTTTTTTTCTTTAATTCTGAATGGAGATTTAAATTCCAGACCTTCAGCTTTTTAAATAATAATTTCTAAACTCTAAAATTCATAATCTTTCACACATATGTCTAAAGTTGCCAGTAGGTTTTGAGGAATGTACATTCTGATGGTGATATTAGCATATTGAAGATCAGAAGTATAGATAGTACTTCCAGTTGTTTTGGATCACAGAAGGTTGAAAAGATTCCCCTGCTTTATATAAATACCTAAAAACCATACACACATACTCACAAACAACAGCAACAACAATCAGGAATGGCTGGGATTTAGGGACAAAGAAAGAGACCAGCTAACATGCACTTTATGCATATGATCTGTAAGTGGAACAGCGAAAATATGCAAGATTCTTTTAAAGTTCAGTCATCATCGTCATTATTTAACACTTGTCTTTCATGTTGACATAGGTTGGACAGTTCAACAGTTTCTGACAAGTCAGAGGATGACATCAAGCTCCAATGTCTGCTTTGGCATCGTTTCTGCAGCTAGATGCCCTTCCTAATGCCAATCACTTTACAGAATTTAATGGGTGCTCTCTTTGTGACAAAAGCTATAGTGAAAGACAAAGAAAAAGCTCCCTTGACTGGGTGGAGTTGAAATAGAGAGAGAAGTTGCTTTCTACCATATGTTCAGAGATTAAAGTAGAACAGGAAAAGGTGTCTTGCTGTAGAAGAGATATTATGCAACAATTATAATTGTTGCTATTCAAATTCCAATGATAGAACTTTTGTTTCTTTTTTAGAAACCAGCTCCCTCTTTTTATGAAGAATACTAATGAATAAATATATTAAAAAAAAGTGAACATACATGACATTTAAAGAAAACCTGATTTGTAATTTTAGGGATAAAAATAGATTTTAAAAATAGATAAATAAACAGTGATGGTGCTCCAGCATAGCCACAGCATTTGGACCGGAACACATAAAGGAATACAGAAAAACCAGATACTGACCTGTATCGAAAGCGTGATCCCATTCTAAAGAAGTTCTGCCTTGCATTGGCTCCTTTCAGGGGCTTCTTCAGTCGGAAGAAGGCATGATGTTCCACCGCACACTTCCATAGATGCTTACATGCTTTGCGGTCTTGCAGGCGAAACAAGAAGGTGTGTTCCTGTTCATTGCCCTGTCATGGACAAAAGTGGAAGAGACAAAAAGAGAAGGTGATTATGGATGTATGTATCTCTCTCTCTCTCTCTCTCTCTCTCTCTCTATATATATATATATATATATATACATATATATATACATATATATATACATATATATATATATATATATATATATATATATATATATA
>NC_068998.1:39556269-39560339 GCF_001194135.2 Octopus bimaculoides
ATATATATATATATATATATATATATATATATATATATATATATATACACATATATGTGCATATATATATACATACATATATGTACATATATATATACATATGTACATATATATACATACATATGTATACATATATATACATACATACACACACACACATATATAAATAGTGGTGGTGAATTAGCTTGGTACTGGTTCCAGTAACAAGGCCAGCAGTTTTGAAGAGAGTGGATTGGTCAATGCCATCAACCCCAGTACTTGACTGGTATTTTATTTCATCAACTCAGAGAGAAATGAAAAGTAAAGCTGACCTGGATGGAACTTGAACTCAAAATATAAAGAGTTGGAACCAATAAAGCCTGGTACTTTATTAGTTAATACCATTGATCCCAGTACTTTACCGATACTAGAGCATATCAATCTTGAAAGGATGAAAAGTAAAGTTAACATCAAAAGGATTCAAAAGGTCAATTTAAATAATAATGGTAAATTCTTTCCTAATTTTGGCACAACACTAGAAATTTTGAGGAGAGGAAGCAAGTCAATTACATCAATCTCAGTGCTTAACATATACTTAATTTCACTGACCTTGGAATGATGGAAGGCAAAGCCGACCTTGCTGGAATTTGAACTCAGAACGTAAAGAATCAGAAGAAATACCACTAAGTATTTTGTCTGACACTCTTATGATTCTGCCGGTTTGCAAAAAACAACAATAATCCTTTCTACTATAGGTACAAGGCCTGAAATTTTGGGGGAGGGGTTAGTTGATAACATTAACCCCAGTGCTCAACTGGTAATTATTTCATTGGCCCAGAAAGATGAAAGGCAAAGTTGACCTCAGTGGAATTTGAACTCAAAATGTAAGGAACAGCAAGAAATGCAGCTAAGCATTTTATCTGGTGCTCTAACAATTCTGTTTTAATAATAATAATAATAATAATAATAATAACTCATAATCAGACAGATTAGCTACAAATTAATTGATTCACATCTAGTTTATAATTAAATAACAATATTAATACTAATTATAATCATCATTAAACTGTATGTATTAATGTGACTGACATGGCCAAGTGCCAGACTAAATGCCTAACAGGATTTAGTTATGACTCACTATGCTAAAACTTCAAATCTGGCCAAGGTTGATTTTGTCTTTTGTCTTCCAGAGATTGATAACATAAGAAGCAATCAAATGCGAATACAAACTTAATTGACTGTACTGTCCTTTGAAAATTTTTGGCTTTCTACCAATATGAGGAATCATCATCATCATCATCATTATTATTATCACTATTACTGAAATTTTGGACAGTGGAGTGACAGGAAATGACAAAATGTCATTCAGAAGGGAATTTAAGTTAATGTTAAAATATTTAACAAAAGGGAGCAATGGAAAGGTAAGTGAAAATAATTATGCATTGAAAAAAGGACAATAGCTCAAAATGGAAATTATTTCAATCATATTCATACATATGAGAGATAATTAATCATGTTTCTGCCTTATTAGATATCATCAGGGAAGCTTAGACGTTACCATTTTTGCCAAGCAATGCTTGAATATGTTGACACTTAACTACTACTTCTCTATGTAGATGGAGTCTGTGAGTAATTTTGCTCAGTGATTTGAGTTTGTGGTTGGTAAGCAAACTACTTACCACACAGCCACTCCTGCACCTATATATATATATATATATATATATATATATATATATATTATACATAAGTGGTATTGTCAATTAAATCATCTCACTATATTACTGGTATCTATTTAGCTCTTTTGATCCCAATCTATCCAAGACTACCCTAGGTTCCATGATACAAACTTTTCATTTTAAAGTGATCAAAATTAAAATCTGTTAATTTATGTTCAAAGTACCAGTTTAATAATGGCAAAAGTTATTTTACAAAATTCTACATTATTTTCAAAATTAATTGAAGCAAAAGCCATGAATTTCAACAAAACTACAATAACAAAAGGGCTAAGTGATTAAGAAAAGAAAATTTGATAGCAGTAAAACCATAATTCCAAACTTCAAACTTGCTACCTTCAACTACAACAATAACAACAGCAGCAGCAATACCACAGGTAGTATGATGTTTGATTGCACAAAAACCAAAAGGAAACTTACCTTGTCATCATCTTCCACAACAACAAGGATTAGTTTCTTATTCTTAAAGTTCAGTGATGTGATCTTTGGCCTATAAAAACATGACAAATACTCAAAACAGGCTACATAGCGTTTATAACAGAGGAAATGACTGAGTGCTTACTGCACACATCTACACCAGTGACTCCCAGACTTATTTCATTGTGAAACTCTTGTGTAGTTTTCAAAAAAATCATGCAACCCAACTCTATGTTTTACAGACAAACCCTTTGTTATTCATCATTCAATATAGCATTAAACAAAACAAGAGGCTGCAACTGAAGTGCATTTCACCCCTTAGTGCCAGAAATCCCTGTCCCCTATTAAGCTTTGGTAGGTTTTCTGCTTTTTGTTTGTGTTCCTACCAATAACATCAATGTAGTTGAGTGGTTCTTTGTTCTCTGTTAAGGTGTGGAAGTTTCCAAAATATAACATCTGATATGGTGCAGTGTTCAATACGATAGCAGTGACCAGCAAAGCCTGTAGTGCATTAAGCTACAATAGTAAAGATAGGTAGAATGAGTCCTTAATCCTTTAGTGTTCAGCTTATTTATTCACATTGTTTTGATTTAATTTGGATTATCTCATATCTTTGAGATTTTGAGGATGTTATTGTTTATATGTAGAATGACATTGCAGGATAGGTGTGAGAGGTCAGACCTGGCTAGTCTCAACATTGAACAAGACAAAAATTTTGGCCAGATATGGCTGGTTTAAATGCTAAAGGGTTAAATCGCCTGTTTTGGTTTTGTACTCATGCCATGAGATATTTTGAGCCTTCATAAGAAGCTTGGTATATATATCCCAACAAGATTGTGAAACTCTTCTGGCATGGTCAAGGTTTTAGTTCTACAGAGAAGAATGTTTTCTACACATGCCATGAAGAAGGCCAGCCTTATTGACTTTTGTCTTCAGAGCATGCATAGAGGGCTTTCTTCTCTTTGGAGCCAAAACCTGGAGCATCAAGAAGGAGCATCAAATTCACATTTGATGGTACAGATATTAAATAAAACAAACTTGGTTTCATAGATTCAGATTAAACAATAACCATCAAGTACCCTAATACTCCTTTCTGTAGTGTTCAGTTAACAGGATATAATTTGAAAAGGCATAAAATGTTTTATTTTGAGGTCAGGGATAAATGTAAACTTACCAGAAGAACAATCCTATTTTGTCCTCATTCTCAAATACCAAAATTCCACTTGGTGTTAAACCAAGTTGATAAGAGATACCATCACGGCCCTAAAATGGAGACAGAGTACAGAGGTAAAACATACAATCAGTGAATGTTAGAAGTTGTGAGGTTAATAAACAGTTTAATAAACCAAACTAATTTACCCCAGACTATGACTGTTAATAAAGAGACAGGCCAATGAAAGAGCTTTTATGTGAAAGAAATTTGGCTGTCAAATAGCACCCTACTGTTTTAAACATACCCTCAAATAGCACTGCACTGTGTTAAACACATAGACAGCAAAATATATAATGTATTTCATGATTTTCAGAGATGGAAGGGTGGAGGTTTAAACATTTATAAACATGAATCTGCATGACAAAGGCTGAACTGTGATTAAATAACAAATATAAATAAATATTAGGTACTTCCAAGCATAGCTGTTTAGGTAAGAAGCTTGTTTTGCAATCCTGTGCTTCCAGATTCAATCCCAGGGTATGTCATCTTCAGCTTGCATCTTCTATTGTACTATGCATTGTTAGTGCAATTTGGTCAACAGAAGCTTGTATGATGGTGGCATTTACACCTAGCAGGTGATGTTAAGATGAGGAGACACAAGCACACACAATCTCATATGTATGTATCTTAGGCATCTAGTTAGATGTATCACTATAACTGTATGAGTTAAGAGCTTCATGTAGATAAACACACAGCCATATATATATATATATATATATATATATATA
>NC_068998.1:39561449-39564851 GCF_001194135.2 Octopus bimaculoides
AATTAAGTATGGTATTATCCATACAATTCCAAAATAAAGTGATTAAAATCAAAATAAGCAACAAGGATATCCAAAATTAATGCAGTACGATCGTTTCATGCGATTCCATTTATTTAAGCAATGTGAACATTACATCAAATGTAAAATGCAGAGCAATCCTCAGCTGCACAAAGATAAATTTCTATATTTATCTTTCATCTTTTCATCTTTTCTCCCAAAGAAATAAATGGTAAAGATTTACTTACAATGACAATGTGCATGTCAACACCATACAATTCTAGCCATTTTGCTTTGTTCAAGTAAGCCAGCTCTGATTGGGCAGGAGTTAAACCACTGTAAGAAAGAAGAAGAGGAAAAGGTAGAGATCAAAGACAATACTGATAACCCATTAGAGTAGGATGAAATAAAGTTAGATATTAGAGAGAAGGCAGTATTTCCTCCTTGAAACAAATGACTGCTGCCAGAAGATGCAAGTTAAGTAAACATTTCATTTTTAATTCATCAGAATGGGGAGAATCAATTAGAACATACTGGTTCCACTGTCAAAGATATACAAATAAAACATCAGACATGTTAATGCTACCATATTTAATATGTTGGATAGTGAAAGAAAATTGTCCAAAAATATATGATCAGTGACTATAAGAAATAATAAAAATTGCATATTTTTCCAGCAAATACAGGAGATAACTTGGGACATGCTTCCATCTTATTCTGGCCTCATCAGGGAAAAATAGCTTTCACTAAAAAGCCAAAATAGCAATGGAAGAATAAAAAAAGTACAAAATTGTTTGCTCATTGGTTGGTGAAAGAAAATAGAGTTGTTTAGAATTTCTAAGTTATTAGAAGATAAATCAAGTTAACTATATTATATTACAGCTATAACAGACAGTTAAGGGTGGGCTGATACAGAGCTGGACAGGATGTCATTTGACTCCATGTAACTCCACCCAACATTAAAAGGTAGTTGTTTGTTAGCATGATTGAGATTTAGTTTCAATGGTTTTACAGGAATAATTAAAAGACAAAGAGGAGAAGGGGGAAGAGGAATGAGAGCACACCAAAATAAACAGTTTATAGCATTTAAATTTAGTTCCCTCTTTATACATTCTCGATTGCTTAAGAAATCTTACTGGAGTTCACTCTGCTTTTCACCTCTCTAGGTCTGTAAGTTAACTTGCTGGCACGCCATCGATTATGACAATGAGGGTTCCAGTTGATCCGATCGACAGAACAGCCCACTCATGAAATTAACATGCAAGTGGCTGAGCACTCCACAGATATGCGTATCTTTAACATAGTTCTCAAGAAGATTCAATGTGACACAGGATGTAACAAGGCTGGCCCTTTGAAATACAGGTACTACTTATTTTTGCCAGCTGAGTAGACTGCAGCACTGTGAAATAAAGCATCTTGCTGAAGGGCACAATGCACTGCTGGGTATCAAACTCATGACCTTACGGTTGGGAGTTGAATACCCTAACCACTAAGCCATGTGCCTTCATTGGACCAGTAAGTTAATGAACCAAGTGCTCGACATTTATTGAGGTTGATCAAACTAATCGTTTCTTACCTACGTAAATATGATCATGTGCTAATGTGAAAAATCAATAGACAATAATTGAAAGAGGGTAAGTTTTGATGAAAGGTGAAGTTGTAGAGAGTAAACAGTTGGTAGAGGTGATGTGGTGTTCAGGTGGATGATGTAGGAAAATAGCTGTAGTAGGTAAGGGCTGAGTGTAGCATTTACAAGGCATTAAGGTGACAGTGAAATGCAAGTGGTGGGCTGGAGACCAGATATAACTTGGTCAGTTTGACAACAAGTTGTGTGTGTATGTGTGCATGTGTGTGTCTTCCATCATTGCTTGACAAACAGTGTCAGCTTGTTTATGTTCCCATAACTTAGCAGTCTTGCAAAAAGAGATTGATAGAATAAGTAATAAGTTTAAAAAGTAAAATAAGCACTGGGGTAGACTTGTTTGACTAAAATTCTTTAAGGCAGTACCCCAGCATGGCTGCAGTCCAATGACTAAAACAAGTAAAAGATAGAAGGAAGATAAACTCAGAACTTCAAATATGAAGACAGAAAGCAATTAGGTTTAGAGAGAAGTGGGAGAAAAATAAAGCCATCTATACACTGTGATATATAATTGAGGATGTTAGGGGCTTTTAGCAATGACTAATTGAGATAATTAAAATATGAGTTGATTGTTAGCCAAGATGGTAGTGGTGCAATAAGCAATTATTGGTCTCCAAATGTCAATGCATTGTTACAGCTCTTCTGAAAGATATTTTGTGGGAGAGAATACTTACCAAGTGTAGATGTTTAGACTAATTAAAGGTGCTAATTTGTGATTAGAGAGACAGAGATGAATGTCAAGTATAAAAATCTAAATTAGTGGTATATAGGTCACTTTAATAGGTTTTAGTTTTGTAGTAGCAGAAACTAAAGCACCCACTGGTCAACATAGTGACCAAATAACTATAAGGACAGCTGGACAACAGTAACTAATCTTTCGGCACTCAAAATGCTAATGGAATTAAATATGTTTAGGTGACCATCATCATCATCATCATTATCGTCATCATCATTATCGTCATCATCATTTAGCGTCTGTTTCCCATGCTGGTATAAGCTGGACAGTTTGATTGAAACTGGTAAGCCGGAGAGCTGTATTAGGCTCCAGTCTCATTTTGGCTTGCTTTCTATGGATGGATGCCCTTCCTAATGCCAACCACTACACAAAGTGTAGAGAGTGCCTTTTATATGTCACTGGCACAGGTGCCTCTTATGTGTCACCAGCACAAGTGTCTTTTGCATGTCACTGGCAAAAAAATGATGAAATGAACACTTTTAGATAAATGTAACTTTCTTTGAGATTTTGTCCTGCTTCTGGTAGTAATATGTCAATGAGGCCACATGTGACCTGTCAGAATAAATAACAGTGTTAGCAGTGTCTTTATGGTAGTTGATTAGTCAAGTCTGTATGTTAAAGGAAATAAACACGAATGCTTTCAAACAGAAAACTTTAAAATTCTTACCCGACATTTTGGTATTGTTTATAAATCTCTATCTCCATTTCTTCAGTTTGGTTGGGTACAAAACGAAATTCAGATATGAAACCTGGTGAGTGGACCTCAGGGTCAAAGTCCCCAAGTTCAGCTGAAATAAAAAGGGTAGAGTTTACAAATTAGAAAACGTGTATGTGTGAGTGTGCGAAAAAGATTTCATACTGTGGCACTTGTTCCTTCTGCCAGCCAGCACAGCTCTGCATTATACAATAAAATGTGCAAATCTTTAGCAGGGCTCAAGAGTCATATAAAGGCCACACATTGCATTATCATTTCAATGGTTCTTTCTGGCTATGGCTTTGCTCGTATGCAAGAAAGCAGCCACTATAT
>NC_068998.1:39564897-39572005 GCF_001194135.2 Octopus bimaculoides
ACATATGAGAGAAAGAGAAAAAAAATGGAGTTCACAAGATTTGATTGTTTTGTGAATTCCATTTCTTTCTCTTTCTCTCATATATTATAAACTCAACAGACATGAAGGAATTCCTGAAGTAAATCCAGTGGTATTTATATTTACACTGTTGATGTCACCAGGTAGACAAATGCAGTGAACAGGCTTTAAACAACTTACTACACGGTGTATACTCAAAAGGTAAATAACATATATGCAGGTGTGGCAGTGTGGTTAAGGAGCAGGCTTCTCGACTGTGTGATTTTTGGTTCAGTCTCAAAGTACAGTACCTTGGGCAAGTGTTTTCTGCTATAGCCTCAGGCTAGTCAAGGCCCTGTGAGGTGGATTTGATAGATGGAAACTGAAAGAAGCCTGTTGTATGTGTGTGTGTCTTTGTGTTTGTCCCCCACCATTGCTTGATGTGTTGGTTTGTTTATAGGTCTATAACTTAGAGGTTCAGCAAAAGAGACTAACAGAATAAGTATCAGGTTTAAAAACGAGTACTGGGGACAATTTGTTTGACTAAACACTTTAAGGTTGTGCTCCAGCATGGGCGCAGTCCAAATACTGAAACAAGTAAATGATAAAAGACAGACAGACACACACGCACAAAAAACCATTGGGTGTGCTTCTGTTCACAGTTTATTCCTGAACTTGCACTGCAAAGGCTTTTTAAAAAACTATTACACTATTCTATTACGTTTTAGAAGCAAGATAATTGATGTAACATTTATAATACTTAATAAAAACTCTTACAGACTGTACAACTCTCATATTTCACTAAACATAGCAATCGTTAAAAAGAAACATACTGTCTTTCTTTGTTATGTGCTGTTATAAAGAGCAGACACCACACTTAAAACGAACAACTGATAGAGATGGAAAAGGTTATGAAATATAGTCAGTACGGCTTAAATCAGTGGTTTAGAAATGGTATACTGCAGATACACTGGTGCACTACTGTAGGGGTTCTTATAGGGGTTCTTTATCTCTTATCTATATACCTACAGTCTAGAAAGTTTGGGTATGAATATACAGGGTTGGTGGTGGAGGAGACACAAAACTTTGTTTTCTTCACTGTTGTTGTGAATGAATGGAAGAAGAAGAAGAAGAAGAAGAAGAAGAAGAATGCAGAGGAGGAGAATAGAAGGCAGAAGAAGCAGTGAGCAAAAAAAGAGAGAGGAAAAAGGATAAAAGAGAGAAGCAATATGATAATAGGGAAAAAGAATAAAAATGCTGTTAAAGAAGAAAATATTCTTTTCTGTGGCTGCCAAAATAACTGCAGGTTCCATCTCAAGTGGAATCATTGATTCCTTGGCACCAGGAGTAATTTGATCAAATTTTATGAATGGGCGTGGCAGTGACATTTCCAATCTACAGCAGTGTTAAAGCAACTATGGGGTGTGATGTAATCTGTCAGTAGTTTTATGGTTGAAAATAACTCTATTGTAGTTACTGTAGTTCAGGTAAACCTTTGGTAGTGGTGGTGGTAGTGTTAAGATAACTTATGCAATCTATCATCCTACATTGTAGTAATAAACCTTAGGTAGTGCTGTAGTAAAGGAACTGTTAGTTAAGGTGACGTTTTAAGAGAGAAGTGGCAGTACCACTATAACAGGGACTGTTAGCTGAAGTACCAGTGTAAGAGAGAGGCTAACTGTTGAGGTAACACTATGAGTTGGGTTAACACTGCAATAAGAAGACTGGTAGTTGAATTTACATTATAATAGAGAAACTGTTAGTTAAGGTAACATTAAGAGAGTGGTTGGCAGTTGACGTAACATTACAACAGAAAGACTGAGTTAACATTACGATAAAGAGATTGGGAGTTGAAGTAATACTCTATTACAAAGTGTGAGCTTCTCTTCACATGAATGAGTTTCAAGATTGCTTTCATGGCATCATCATCATCATCTAACATCTGCTTTCCATGCTAGCATGGGTTGGACGATTTGACTGAGGACTGGTGAACCAGATGGCTACACCAGGCTCCAATCTGATTTGGCAGAGTTTCTACAGCCGGATGCCCTTCCTAACACCAACCACTCCAAGAGTGTAGTGGGTGCTTTTATGTGCCATGTATATACTATTTCATGAGGACTCAAAATATCTCAAAGCATGAGTACAAGACCAAAGAGAAAACTTATGGACACAGTCCACCCAGCTCTATGATTGTTGTTCACACAGGGTGGGCTTTGCTGGCAACTGTTATAGAGCTGAACACCAAATCATATCAAATGCTATATTTTGGAGACTTCTGCATCCTGATAGAGGACAAAGTAACTCAATTACATTGACAGCATTGTCAAAAACACACAACATAAAACTGAGGATCTACAGAAGTTAAATTGGAGATGGAAATACTCTGTGTAGCATTGTGAGCATTGTCTGCAGTTGCTTAAAGGACAATAGAGAGACCTGAGATAACACTATAACAGAGAGACTTATCTGTGGTAACATTATAATAGAGAGACTCATCTCTATAATAAAGTGACAGGTAGTTCAGGAAACAGCCCCTAAGAAAGTCTGTTAGCTAAGGTAACAGCTCAAAAGAAAGACTGTTAACCCTTTAGCATTTGAACTGACCATATCTGGTCCAAATATTCTACTTGTCTTATGTTGTTGAAACTGGCCACATCCAGCCTCTCACACCTACCCAGCAATGTCGTTCTAAAAATAAACTGTTGCTTCTTCAAAATCCTGAAGCTACAAGATAATGGTTGATTAATTCAAAACAATACGAATAAATAAGCATTATGCTCGACAGAGTAATTTGAATGTTAAAGGATTAACTGAGTTAACAGCTCAAAAGTAAAACTGTTACCTAAGATAAAACCTAAAAGAAGACTATACGAAATAAAAGACTAACAGAAAATCCAGTAGTCGATTTATAAGTGAAATAACATAACAATAATACATTTCATCTAGAAAACAACTAAACATTTTAAAGATGAGGTAATTAATGATCAGGTGTTAAGCTTCACCATATTGAAAAATACTTTTTTTTGCTCTTTTCAATAAAACTCAATAAGAAAATATATATTAAAGAATAAACAAATATTCCATGAAATGAAAGAAAACATTGCAAAAGAAAATTGTATGAAATGGTAGAAAGTTGGTAGAAAGTTACATAAATCAGAGGTAAAGTGGTGAAGTGGAACATATATTGGCTTACAAATTCAAGGATGAAGGTTTCAAATCCCGTCATTTGGTTGTATATTTGGGCAATAACTAATTCGACAAAGATTTGTGAGAAAATAAATATCAGGTCTTGTGTGAATGTCACTGTCATTCATGATAAATGGACTTCTTATCCAGGGGTTGATTTACCTCATTTCTGCTAATGTTATGAAACCAGAGCTAAATTAGTTACATGTCTTTGATGAATGGTATTTTTTTTTACTCTCCTTAACTACACCTACCAAAAGAAAAAAAAAAAAGAATAGCAGCTGCAGTAGTAGTAGTAGTAGTAGTAGTAGTAGTAGTAGTAGTAGTAGTAGTAGTAGTAGAATTGGTGGTAGTGGTAGCAGTAGTAGAGGTGGTGGCAGTGGTGTAAGTCCACTTCATCAAAATATAGCACCAATAAGACACCATTCGTGTCCTTTCCAAGAAACAACCCATTTAACATAATACAAGGGTGCGTTTAAAACTTCATAGGCTAACTGTGAAGGAGTGACACTAGAACTTCGAAAATTTTGCAGGCATTAATTTCATCTCATCTTATTAATAACTGCATTGTTTCTTTCCAGGTAAATCTACATCTGACTGTTCAAAGAACACTTTGAAAGTAACTAGTAGTGATTTCTCTTGAAAATGAACAAAATTTAGCATCGTGGTGTTATCAAATACTTGCAGAAAAGGGTTAGCTCTGAAGAACATTCTTGCTGACATGGAGCAACGTGAAATAAAGTGTCTTGCTCAAGAACACAACACACAACCCAGTCCAGGAGTCAAACTCATTACCAGGTGATTGTGAGCCTGGCACATACTGAGCCACATACCTTCTGTCAATGTAATGCTTATCTATTCATATAGTTTTTAATTAATCATGCATCATTATTTAGTTTTGAGACATTGATGATATGATTGTTTATTTTCAGAATGGCATTGTATGATAGATGTGAGAGGCCAGATCAGGTTGGCTCAAAGATAAAACTGGTAGAATATTTGGGCTGCATATGGCTGGCTTAAATGCTAAAATCTTAAGTGACCACCTTCTTCATTAAGTTGGTTTCAAGGATATGACAACTTGTCTAGTGCTAATGCACCCAGTGATAAAATTCACCCAGTACACTCTGTATGGTGGTTGGTGTTTGGTAGGGCATCAAGCCATAGAAACCATACCAAAAATGAAATAGACAAGCAATGAATGATCCCCCAACAATACTTAGGAGAGCAGTAATTTGAATAGGAACTCACTCAAACCATAATAATCCGTGTAACCAATACTAGCATAGAAAATGGACGTAAAATTATGATAATAATAGTAATGAAGAACTCTTCAAAATGTGAGATCTTCTATTGTAAAATCAGAGATGGGTGATCTCAGGTATCATCCTCATCATCATTTAATGCCCGTTTTCCATACTGGCATGGGTTGGATGGCTTGATAGGAGCTGGCAAGGCCAGGGGGCCACACCAGGTTCCATAGTTTGTTTTGGCTTGGTTTCTACAGCTGGATGCCCTTCCTAGTGCCAACCACTTTACGAAGTGTACTGGGTGTTTTTTTACATAACACCATCACCAGTACTTTTTCATATAGTACCATCACCAGTACTTTTTACGTGGTACCATTACCAATGCTTTTTCACCACTGCCAGTGCCGTTTTTACATGACACCAATACTAGTTCTTTTGTATGAGACACTAGCACCAGGGCTTTTTTATGTAGCACTAGCACTTTTTACATGGCACTGCAGGTTTAGATATGTTGTTATGAAAAGGGTTAACAAAATATCTAAAAGGTATGAAGAAAAACAAAAATGACTAAACAATAATTCTTGCAAAAAGTTAAAAAAATAAATATGAAATAAAGTCAAAAAGAATTTAGTTTCTAAAGCTTTCTGGCATAAACAAATTTGGTACATCTGTTGAAGTTTGAACTAACATTAGCAAATGGCAAAATTTATTTATCAATAATTGCATGGCGGCTGCAGTGTTATATGGTGGATATAGAGTGTTCTAGAAGTTATGTCTGATACTAACAGCTGTACAGCGTGTTTAGACAAACAAAGATACAAGAGGGTTTTATAAACCATCCAAGGGCAATGGTGGGTGGAGGTGTGAGTGTCGGGAGGCTGGGGAAATGGGAGACAGGTGACGGCGCTAATGTGGTGGTGCCTGCGAGACAAATAGAAGAATCGGCACGACGACTCCCAAGAAGTAAATTACAGTTGATTTGTTGTCTGCATACCCATGTTTTGCAACGAGGTGTTTATCAGAGAAAGTAGATAAGGTGGGGTGGGGTGGGGTTGTGGGAGGGTGGGGGGATCTGCTTAAGGGCTGTGTGCATGTGTGTACATACATCTGTGTGTATATGTATGTAGATATATATTGTATGTGATTTTATATATATATGTACATATATATATATATATATATATACACACACACATACATATGTATCTGTTTGTGTATGTATGTATACACACACATACGTGTGCATATGTATGTGTATATATACATATATATACATAAACACACACACACACACACACACACATATGTGTGTGTGAGAGAGATCATCATCATTGTTTAATGTCTGCTTTCCATGTTTGCATGGGCTGGATGGTTTGACTGGTTAGCTAGGAGGCTGCATCAGGCCCCAATCTGATTTGGTAAGGTTTCTACAGCCTGATGCCCTTCCTAATGCCAACCACTCTGAGAGTGCAGTGAGTGCTTTTTACATGCCACCGGCGCAGGTGCCAGTCAGGCGGCACTGGCATCAGCTTCAATGGTGCTTTTTATGTGTCACCAGCACATATATATTTTAAGAAGTACTCAAGTACTGGCAGGAGGGAATGCAAATGGACTTTCAAGTTCTGTGCACTAAAATAAGATTTTATATATATGCACAAATACACACACACGCAAAGAGTGAGTGGACAAACAAAAGAATGTGACACTCAGCACATTTGGTAAGAGTTACATATATTATTTAGTAACAGTCAGACTCAGCTCTATGCAACTTAAAAGTTTCATAGGCTTGTAGAATGAGCCTAACTCATCAGGCGTCTAGACATCTAGATGCCTGACTATCATAAATTAATGTTACGACTATTATAGCATTATTGCCACCACCAACAGTATTATCATCAACACCACTAACATTATCACATTCAACAAAGAACATTATTATGAAAAGTACTAATATCACCATTAACAACATTATCACCATTTACGCCACGAATATCATCACGGCCACCAAAAAAGGCAGTGAGCAAGCAGAATCATTAGCAAGCCAGGCAAAATGCTTAGCAACATTTCATCTGTCTTAAAGTTCTGAGTTCAAATTCTACCAAGGTTGACTTTGCCTTTAATTTTTTCAGGGTCAATAAAATAAGTACCTGTTGAGCACAGGCGTTGATGTAATTGACTAGCAACATCCCCAGAATTTCAGGCCTTGTAACTATAGTAGAAAGAATTACTACCACCAATGATTATTATAACCATCAACACCACTAATGCTATCACCACCAACAACGATGGCATTACCATCAATAACATTAACTTTATCTTCACCACCAACACAACTACCATCTTCCTTATAAAACAAACAAAACAGTTCAGCAATGTTTATAGAGACAACACCAGGGTCAAAGCAATTATATCAACAACATACTGTTTAGGGATCACATATTTGTGTGACACACATAAAACAGAAGTCCCTAAGGGAGTCACTGTACAACCAGAACAGTCAATAGGAAAAAGGAAAAAATAAAAAAAGAGGAACAATTTCCAAACACCCGTGTGTGTGTGTGTGTGTGTGTGTGTGTGTGTGTGTGTGTGTGTGTGTGTGTGTGTATATATATATGTATATATATATAAAAGCATACCTAACATCATTTCGAGTTATGTCTTTTTCCACTTAA
>NC_068998.1:39572829-39574334 GCF_001194135.2 Octopus bimaculoides
GTGTGTGTGTGTGTGTGTGTGTATATATATATGTATATATATGCTTATAAGTGTACATATGTGTATGGGTGTGTGCATGTGCTTGTGTATGAGACAGAAAGAGACAATAAATTAACATTGTAAATAGGTGATATATTCATATATTTCTCATATTTGTATATGCCTTTGCAGTCAATATGTAAACACTCACACACACATTTGCTTATACATGCATTCACATACATGCATTCACATACATGCATACACAATTAAAAATACACATACAAATGTATTTGTTCATTTTACATAGATTTTTTTCCATGCTTACATGGGTTGGATGAATATGTTATTGAAGGTATTGTTTTACAACCAGATGCCCTCCCAGAAGCAAACCTTCACTTGTTTTTCAAAGTAAGGGATCTCTTATTCTATATACTTTTGAAGACAGAAAGTCACTGGACAATTTGTTGACTGGAGAAATGACAACAACAACAACAACACTGCCTGCTGTAACTTTTATACAAGTGCCTTCCCTATTTGCTCCCGTCCTTCTCTAATCTAAAAATGAATATTCAGAGAAGGCTTCTTGGTCCACCATGCAACCTTTAATAATAATAATAACAATAATCATATATGCCCTGATGCAGTACCAGGCAGTGGCTCTCATGGTTTCTGATCGTAACTGATTGGAAGTGGTAACATGTACATATTTTGTCCGGGTGTAAATGATGGCTACAAGCAGATTTGCTTGTCAGTTGCTTGACCATAACCGGTTGAGCATGTCTTTTAGTGGCGGATGATAATAAAAATAATGTTAATAAAGGCGCAGGAGTGGCTGTGTGGTAAGTAGCCTGCTTACCAACCACATGGTTCTGGGTTCAGTCCCACTGTATAGCACCTCGGGCAAGTGTCTTCTACTATAGCCTCGGGCCGACCAAAGCCTTGTGAGTGGATTTGGTAGACGGAAACTGAAAGAAGCCCATCATATATATGTATATATATATATATATATATGTGTGTGTGTGTGTGTGTTTGTGTGTCTGTTTGTCCTCCTAGCATTGCTTGACAACCGATGCTGGTGTGTTTATGTCCGCGTCACTTAGCGGTTCGGCAAAAAGAGACCAATAGAATAAGTACTAGGCTTACAAAGAATAAGTCCCGGGGTCGATTTGCTCGACTAAAGGCGGTGCTCTAGCATGGCGGCAGTCAAATGACTGAAACAAGTAAAAGAGTAAAAGAGTAAAGATCACAACTTACATTGAAGAGCCAAAGCAGCCAGTTCAACAGTAGTCTCAAATGAACACTTGAGTTTCCCAGAAAGTATATCACTCTTGATTTGTAAGAAAAACATGTACCTGCAAAAAGAAGAAAAAAATATATTTATATAGAATATAAATAAATATATACATATAGTGAAGGCGCATGGCTCAGTGGTTAGAGCATCGAGCTTATGATCGTGAGGTCGTGAGTTTGATTCCCAGACCGGGCTGCGTGTTGTGTGCTTGAGCAAGACACTTTATTTCATG
>NC_068998.1:39574344-39583728 GCF_001194135.2 Octopus bimaculoides
GACCGGGCTGCGTGTTGTGTGCTTGAGCAAGACACTTTATTTCATGTTGCTCCAGTTCACTCAGCTGTAGAAATGAGTTGCAACATCACTGGTGCCAAGCTGTATCGGCCTTTCCCTTTCCCTAGGATCACATCGATGGCATGGAGAGGAGAGGCTGGTATGCATGGGTGACTGCTGGTCTTCCATAAACAACCTTGCCCGGACTTGTGCCCTGGAGGGTAACTTTCTAGGTGCAATCCCATGGTCATCCCTCTCATCCTTTCATACATATACACATATAAACACAGGCACACATATACATGTATGTATGTTTATATATATATATATATCACTATCATCATCATTTAATGCCTGTCTTCCATGCTGGCATGGGTCAGATAATTTGATACATGGGAAGCCAGAGGACTGTCAAGCTCAACAACACATCTTTAATTCTTTTGATACTAACCTACCTGAGACCATCCTTGGTTCTATGATACAAACTTGCTGTTTAAAAGTGATTTAAATTAACACTTTCAATTAAAACTTCTTATAAGTCTATGTCTGAAACACCATTTTAATGATAGCCAAATTATGTTATTGAGTTCTTCAATATTTTCAAAATTAATTGAAATAAAAGCAATGTATTTCAGGGGGAAAATTGTCACAAAAGGGTGAATAGCCCAAACTTTGTTATTCTCAGGTATATTCTTTCACTGCTTTCAGTTACTGGATGATGGTCATGCTGGAGTACTACCCTTAAGATTTTGGCTGAATGTAGATATAGGCATGGTTGTGTAGCTAAGAAGCTTGCTTCCCAACCATGTGTGAAGTGCTTATATGTACTCTTGTCTAAACATCATGTAGTTGTAAATAAGCATCACTGTCATAAAAGTAAGAGTGTGTCTAATTATGATGAAATAACACCTTGCTTGGAAACAGGTGAGGGTTGGTGACAGGAAGTGTATCTGTAGAAAAATCTGCCTCAACAAATTCCATACGATCCATGCAAGCATAGAAAAGTGTACGTTAAGTGATGATGTCAAACCCAGTATTCTACTTAGAATTTATTTCATCAACCCTGAGAGAACAGAAGGCAAAGCCTACCTAGGTATAAAAGATGTAGGTATCTCTGATAAACTTTCATCTTTAATCACAGATGTCTTTTGTCAGGTCATTAAAACTACTGTTACTGCTACCATCAGCATTACCATCACCACAACTACTATTACCAGTATGAATCTATGGGGGAGGCTGTATGTGGTCACTTGATCTGCTAAATGTAGCAGCCAAATCTCCCTCAATTCATATTCTATCATCTTAAAAATGGGAAGGACAGATTGGAGAATATAGTCTATGATGCATACAAAGTTGGATAGTCATAGCTAGAACATCTCTGTTCCTAGATCTGCTCAATCAAGGAAACAAGAATGATGATCTGGGGTTAAGTGACTGTTAATTACTCACACATCCGTCATCACCACCACAAATACCTTCACTGCCATGACCACCACAACAATCATACAGGAAGACATTTAGACTGTTGCACTCATTGACACAGCATAAGGAAATTACAAGGATGATGATGATGATGCAGAAGACGACGATAACAACAATGATTATGGCGATGACGATGGTGGTAGTGGTAATGGTGATTTATTTGTTGTCAAACAACCAATCAAAGAGCTGAATCAGTGTTGTTTTATTCAATTTTTTTGTCTTCTAAAATCACTTCAAGTGTTAAACATGTTTTCAATAAAGACACAGGAATCAGTTTTGTTTGTTTAATGTCTTGAATACAGAGAGAAGGAGGAGAGAGAAAGAGGAGGGAGAGGGAGAGAAAGAGATTTTTTATTAATTTCAGTCTTAATAACTGCTAGTGAGAACTTTGTAAAAGGCAATTTAACCATTGAGGCAAAGTTTAAAGGGAAATGGATTAGGCAGGCCATTGAGTAAATGAGGAAGAATAAATAAATGAATGAATAAATAAATAAATAAAAGACCTAACACTTTTAATCCCAACCCACATGAGGCCATCTATACTAAAGTCTTTATATTTAACTTAAGATCTCCAAAAT
This sequence comes from Octopus bimaculoides, assembly GCF_001194135.2. Taxonomy (NCBI): domain Eukaryota; kingdom Metazoa; phylum Mollusca; class Cephalopoda; order Octopoda; family Octopodidae; genus Octopus; species Octopus bimaculoides. Next base: position 39,576,402 of record NC_068998.1, read on the forward strand.
TTTATTACAAAGAGAACAACATAAGATTTTAAAGTTGGTTGACATGAGCCATAAGTTCAACAAACACTTGATTTGATAGAAATAGAAATTAAAAATCTCTTTCAAATCACACCCTATTTACTGTCTTATTGGAAGCATACATTGGTTAATGTAGTTAGTCACTTAAATATGTAATGTCTGAGAACATGCACAGGATGGTCATAGCTGGAAAACGTTTGATCACAAGTCTATTGCACCATGGCTAACCTAGAGCTCAATATCAACCAATATATATAATATTTTACTAATCATATATAATAATAATGATGATGATGATGATGAAATATTCTGCTCAATATCATAGATTGGCTTCACGGTTACTTGATCTTAACCAGTCAAGCATGTCCCTTTAGTGGCTGACAATATGTGCATCTTTGATCATGAACACTAGGTGAGAATCATAGCCATGTATTGAGAGGAATTCTTTGGGATTTGAACAATTCACTGCTGGAAACATGAGTGTTTCGTTCAACATCCTTAAGCAACCTTTATCCTGGGACCTTTTGAACAGGATGGGCTACCTGACCTGAAGAAATTCTAATTGGGCCTCACCTGCAAAGTCATGCACTGTTTATCTTGATAAGAAATCACCATGTCGGGCACATATGGTTGTGATGCATGGGTAGTCATGGTGGGTATACTGAGCTTGTATATTTTACCCCAGTGCCACTTTGATGGCATGCACTGCTCTCTCATTCAATAATAATAATAATAATCATGCGATGATTACTGTGATGTGTTTCAGCATGCTGCATTAGGGACTTTTGACTCCCGTTAGTTTTGGTAGGTCCTGCCAACAATATCAATATAGCTGAATGGTCTCTAAGTAGTAAAGTGCAGGAATCTCCAAATTATAGCACTAGATGTAGCTTGTTGTTCATCACAGTAGCAATGGCCAACAAATCCTGCCCAGTACTGAGTAACAACAATAGAGATGGGTGGAAATATTTCAAAATGAACAAAGCTAACAAATCCACTCACATGGCTTTCATCAACTTGAGGCTACAGTAGAAAACACTTGCCCAAGGTGCCATGCAGTGGGACCGAACTCGGAGCCATGTAATTGGAAAGTAAACTTCTTAACCACACAGCCACACCTGCACTGTATCAAAAATTAATTGAAAAACCACATCTGAAGTCTACTCATTAGAAATATAGCAATGAAAGAGCTCAAGTAAATAACACGCAGATAGTTAAAACACAGAAATGATTAATAAATATAAACAGATCTTCTCATTACAGAGATGGGGACGGGGTGAGAGATACAGCCACTAGAACTTTTGATAACAAATCAACTTTTTTTTTTGATATTTTTAAATAAACATTTCAGTTTATCATACTTTTCTGCTCCCCTGCCACTAAAATACTTGCACATGTAAAACAAAACTAAAAAAAAAAAAAAAATGGAAGAAAGAAAGTAAAGCAATGTAAATAATATCCTTTGGCACGAGAAAAGGAGATTCTGTTAGAATAACAGACATAAGAGATTAGAGTTAAGAGATTACTGAGGACTTCGACCAACTGGAATTCATGGCGCAAATGAAGGGGTTTTGTTGTGTGCTAGGGGTCTGTGAAAAACAGCATGCCTTATAAAGTTATAAAACTTTTAGGAAGTGAGTCCCAAGTGAGTTTCAAGGGAACGTTTCCTTCAGTCCTCAGTCATAAAATTCAAGCTTTATAAAAATCCCTTGCCTAATGTTGGTAATAATTCAATAATAAGCAAATAAATTTACTTTCCTACAAATTAATAACAAACAAAACATTATATGTGATATATCTTCATGTCATTTAGTTCGTTTTAGCCATAATGTCTAAGATTATGCTGAAGCATAGGTACATTTTACACACATACACACACATCTTCATCATCATCATTTAATATCTGTTTTTCTATGCTGGCATGGGTTGGGCAGTTTTAACAGGAACTGGCAAGCCAGAGGACTGTACCAAGCTCTACTACCTGCTTTGGCATGGTTTCTATGACTGGACACCCTTCCTAATGCCAACTAGTTTACAGAGTGTACTGCACACATCTTACATGGAACTAGTACCAGTGAGGTCACCAAGTCACTTGCAAGACAAAGACTACTCAACTAAGGGAAGTAGTAGTATTGAGGGAAATGGCTTTGGGTCAGGTGATCAGAAGCTACACACACACACACACACATTTCTTAGGAGGGTCATTTTACTAATAAGTAACATATAGAGTGGTTCATTTTCACATCTTTCTATTATTTCTAATTTAAGCACAAGGCTAGCAATTTTGAGGGAAGGAGGCTTTTTGATACCACTGACCCTAGTATTTGATGGGTACATTATTTTATTGACCACATAAGGGTGAGTAAAGCTAACCTTGGTGAGACTTGAACCTAAAACAGAAAGAGTTGTAATTAAAATACTTCAAGGAATTTTGTTTGATACTCAAATGACAGTGACAATACACCAACTTCTTAATAATAATAATAATAATAATAATAATAATAATAATAATAATAATTCTTTCTACTATAGGCACAATGCCTGAAACTTGGAGGAGGGGACTAGTCGATTATATCGATCCCAGCATTTCACTGGTAATTTATCAACCCCGAAAGGATGAAAGGCAAAGTCAACCTTGGCAGAATTTGAACTCAGAACATAGCAACAGGGGAAATACCTCTAACCATTTCATCCAGCGTGCTAACGATTCTGCCAGCTCTCTGCCTTAATAATAATAAATATTAATAATAATAATAATAATAATAATGATAATGATGATGATCTCAAATTTTGGCACAAAGCCAGCAAGTCTGGAGAAAGAAGTAAGTTGATTACATCGAGCCCAGTGTCAAACTGGTACTTATTTTATCAACCTTGGTGGAATTTGAACTCAGAACGTAAAGATGGAATGTAATAATAATAATAATAATAATAATAATAATAATGATGATGATGATGATGATGATGATGATAATTCTTTCAACTACAGGCACAAGGCCTGAAATTTTAAGGGAGGAGATAGGCAATTGCATTGACCCCAGTATTCAACTGGTACTTATTTTATTGTCCCTGAAAGGATGAAAGGTACAGTTGACCATGGTAGAATCTGAACTCAAAGTTAGGTGGCAATACTGCTAAGCATTTTGCCCAGCATGCTAATGATTGTGCCAACTTGCCACTGTAATAATAATAATAATAATAATAATAATAATAATAATAATAATAATCATTTCTACAATAGACTGACAGACTCATTACTAAGCTAGATAAAATGCTTAGCAGCATTTTTTTTCGTCTCTTGATGTTCAGAGTTCAAATTTTGCCAAGGTCGACTTTGCCTTTCATCCTTTCAATGTCAATAGAATAAGTACCAGTTGAACACTGGGGGTCGATATAATCAGCTAACACCACCCCTCAAAGCTGCTGACCTTGAGCGAAAATTAGATTATTATTATTATTATTAAGAACATTTGGAAATCTTTACCAACTGGGAATGAGTTAAATGTTTTGGTGCATGTCGGTGTAGTCAGAGAAGTAGGGTTGTAGACATACCCGATCCCCTCCCACCTATGCTGCAGCTATTAGTAATGAATGCTGACAGACTGGTAATAATCTCTGCTTCATCTACCATCCCTTCCCACCCACCACCTCTTTATATATATAAACCAAACAGATGTATAAAGTGAAATTGCAGCTGCTGCTTAGAATTGAACTGGTTCACATGACTTTGAACACCAAAGTTTATTGATGATTAAGTCACACTAGTAAGCAAGGGAACACGTACATGGTCATTCAGTCTGCTAGAAACAGGAGCCGAATCTTTCTTGTTTGTTATGTGCTGAGGGTTGATTTAATGGATAAAACCCTCCACTAGGACCAATGACTATGTATCAGTGCCAGCCTATCTGTGAGCCACTGAGGGAGCCTATATGTGGTCACTCCATCTCTAGAAATAGCATCTAAATCTCCCTCAAATCATATTGTTCCATCTTTACAAAGGACAGATAATGTGGTTCTAGGTTCCCTGCACAATGGAAAAAGATGGGATGATCATGGTTGGAATACCTATCTTTTGATTACAGGTCAGTTTGTCTGACTGGTGACTAAATGGTTTGTTACTGAAGAACAAGGCCAGCAATTTTGATGGGGGAAGAAGTAATCGATACAAGTGATGAATGGCAAAGTTGACCTTGGCAGTATTTGAACTCGGGATATAGAGAGTCAGAACAGATGCTTTGAAGCGTTTTATCTCTGATGCTCTAATGATTCAGCTAGCTCATACCACCTCTGATCTAGGACTGAATAACAACAATGAGTGATACAGGAAAAAACAAAAAACAAAGGAGCTTCTACCAGGATACTCAGTCCACTAGAAATAACAGTCAAATAACCACAAAAACATTCCACAATTTAAATTTTGTCCAGAATCTGTAACTGAACCAGTTCACTGCTCATAACTTTAAATCTTAAAGCCTTCGTCATTACCACCAGGTCACATAAAATTGAAGCTGTCAATATTACTACCAAGTCACATGATCTTGAGGTCATTGACATCACTACCAAGTCACATGATTTATGAGGATATTTCAGGACAAAGAACAAGCTTGTATTTGGTTGCTCAGCTTGCAAAAACTAGCAGCCAAATAGCCTTATGCTGAATCTCCTCAAGAACTACAATAAGGGGACACATGTTTGTGGAATGCTTGGTCACTTGCATGTTAATTTTATGAGCAGGCTGTTCTGCTGATCGGATCAACTGGAACACTAGTCATCATAACCAACAGAGTGCCATGTATAGCCTATATTCTACATTTACACCCAATACTATACAGTACCACACAACATTGTAGTCCTCCACAGCTTCAACTTGTACTTCATTACTATAAAGGGTGAATGGTAAAGACATGCATCATCGATGCATTGCTGGACATATTCCTTTTTATGCCTGACCTGAAGTTGTTTTGGTCACACCATTGACTTGTTAATGCTGTAACACTGACCCATTTTTACTAGTTGAGTGGACTAAAGCAACATGAAATAATGTACTTTGTCCAGACACAATACACCTTCTGGACTGGGAATTGAACCCATGACTTTATGATTGAGAGCCATGGATTCATCAAATGACTAAACCAAATATGTTCTCTATACATCAATACTAAAATGCATCACAATTTCTACAAACACCTCATAAAAATTGCCTCTTGCATTAAAAAAGAATTGGGTAGACAGAGACTACGAAGAAGCCTGTTACACAAACTGTCTCTAATGAGTCATGTTTTTTTATGTTTTTCTTTACCCTAACTCCTTAAGTCTCAGAGCTCCTACCCTGTAAAAACAGGTTATGGGGGCTGCCCTTCCTCCTGTGACTAAACCAAAAAGAATTTTCTCTTTTTTTTTTTTTAAACCTATGTCTCACTGCCACATAGCACCATACTTCTTTACATGTATCACACAGTCTGCTTTTTGCATAGGAAAAGCAAACCCCCCCAAACACATTTTTTTTATAAAAACAAAACTGCTCCCTTCTATTCCTTTCTTATTTGAGCAACAGTGATGAAAACGGTAGGGGCAGATACAGGGGGAAGTTATGCATGGGTATGGTATTCTCCTACTTTTCATCTCTCAAAGAGAGAGAGAGAGAGAGAGAGAGAGAGAGGAGCAGCTTATAACATCTAATCCAGACATGGGCAATCTTTAGTGAGAAGTGGGCTGCAGGAGACATTGCTCATTATTAAGCAGGCTGCACTACCCCAAAAATTCAAGTTAATTTTTTTGTTGGTATGCCACTCGTAAAGCCCCTCAGACCAAAGGTTGCCTCTGACTGGTCTAATCCCATTTTAGATTAAGACTTTAATCTCTTGGACCTTAGTGTTCCTCTAGCCCCTAATATTCATTTCCCTCTCCATCAAGCAACTGCATGTTCACTAAAAACAAAGGTCAGTGATATAATTATATATCAAATCACAAGCAATGGAACTTATCTAATCTCCAAGCATACAAAATGGATATTCAATGCTAACAACTTGATGGTTATAACACGATATATCACAGCAGGTGCATAGCAAATAGGATATCGGATATTTAACAGCAACAGCAGCATGCTGGATGGCCATGGGACAGGATTTTAACGATTAAAAACATTCTTTACTGATAACATCAACAATAATAATGATAATAATAAAGTAAAATATTGTCAAGACACCTATTTCAGGCTGACATGAATAAAATAATTTAAAAGTTTGTTGTTATTGTTGTAACAGCAGTTGTTATGGCATGATTCAAATGAGTGGAGCAGAGCAGCCACGCCCACACTACCTCAGTGAAAATTTCTATAACTCAGATTAACAAAGGAGGCTCTATGTAGTCACTTGCCAGGCTAGAAGCAGCAGTCAAACCATTAAAAACCACATACTGCTGTTTTGAGAAAATAAAAAAAGGAAGTTTACACTGGATAATGTACATCTAGAGTCATCATCATCATTTAACATCCGTTTTTCATGCTGGCATGGGTTGGATGGTTTGACTGAAAGCTGGTAAGCTGGGGAGTTGCACGAGGTTCCAACCTGATTTGGCATGGTTTCTACAGCTGTATGACCTTCCTAATGCTGACCATTAAAAAAAAGTAGCCATAGATGGAATCTATTTGGCCATAGGTCCACTCAATCTACAAATGCAAGCTCATGAGGGAGCCTCTATGAGTTTGCTTGACTACTAGAAACTGCAGCTGAATCATGTGATGCCTTAATAAAATAGGACACATTGAATAATTTGATCCTAGATACACTGTGACTGACAAAGAAAAAAAAAACGATGGAATGGTCATGGTTGGAATATTTTTGATTACAAATCTGCTCAGAGTGAACTTGGGGTTAAACAACACACTAACATTATCATCATCATCATCGTTTAATATTCACCTTCCATGCTGGCATGGGTTGGACGGTTTGACAGGAGCCGGCCAGGGAGAAGACTACACCAGGCTACTGTGTCTGTTTTGGCATGGTTTTTACAGATGCATGCCCTTCCTAACACCAACCACCCCATGGAAAAGATGGAATGCTTTTCACATGGTACCAGCACAGGTGAGGTCACTTGGGGTTTTGTTATTCTGAATTTAGACACTTAACTGTACACATATTTTTATTAGCTCTATCTGAATATAGTACTATTTTACTACTTTACTTGTTTCAGTCATTTGACTGCGGCCATGCTGGAGCACCGCCTTTAGTCGAGCAAATTGACCCCGGGACTTATTCTGTGTAAGCCTAGTACTAATTCTATAGGTCTCTCTTTGGCGAACCGCTAA
>NC_068998.1:39584030-39585195 GCF_001194135.2 Octopus bimaculoides
ATATATATATATATATAAATATATACATATATACGACAGGCTTCTTTCAGTTTCTGTCTACCAAATCCACTCACAAGGCTTTGGTCGGCCCCAAGGCTATAGTAGAAGACACTTGCACAAGGGGCCACACAGTGGGACTGAACTCGGAACCATGTGGTTGGTAAGCAAGCTACTTACCACACAGCCACTCCTGCGTCTATATTGAGCACTATCATGACATTATCATAATATTCATTTGTCAATAAGGTTTTGCTGTCACAAATCTATGTCAGTATGTCTGAAAACAACTGTTTAGGTTATTGTATTAAGTTGTCATAATTACATTATGTCAAACCTACAAAAGCATAATGCCTGTGTCACTAAATATCATGAGATTGTGAAGGTTTCTAAAACTCTTTGTAATAAAATAGAATGTTGTTAATTTTCAACAGATCTACTAGCATTGCACATAAAAAACAAAATGTAATTCTAAAGTTCCAGAAACATATTATGTAACTGATTATCAGTTCTATTTTGAATATTATTAGGCTTTTTATGTGTAAGGTCACATTGAATAAATGGGAGCTTTTATAGCCTCCACCACAAAGCATAATGATTAAAACTATTAGGAAATTAAAAAACAATTAACTAGGTTTATTGAATTTTCTTTGACTGAAGATGGTAAAATATACACATAGGCGCAAGTGTGGCTGTGTGGTAAGAAGCTTAAGGCGGCGAGCTGGCAGAAACGTTAGCATGCCGGGCGAAATGCTTAGCGGTATTTCGTCTACCGTTACGTTCTGAGTTCAAATTCCGCCAAGGTCGACTTTGCCTTTCATCCTTTCGGGGTTGATAAATAAAGTACCGGTTACGCACTGGGGTCGATGTAATCGACTTAATCTCTTTGTCTGTCCTTGTTTGTCCCCTCTATGTTTAGCCCCTTGTGGGCAATAAAGAAATAAGAAGCTTACTCCCCAACCACATGGTTCTGGGTTCAGTCCCACAGTGTGGCACCTTGAGCAAGTGTCTTCTACTATAGCCCCAGGCTGACCAAAGCCTTGAGAGTGAATTTGGTAGATGGAAACTGAAAGAAGCCCATCATGTGTGTGTGTGTGTGTGTGTGCGTGTGTGTATCTCCTCCACTGCTTGACAACCAGTAACTTAGTGGTTCAGCAAAGGAGACCAA
>NC_068998.1:39585240-39588657 GCF_001194135.2 Octopus bimaculoides
GGAGACCAACAGCTGCAGTCTAATGACTGAAACAAGTAAAAGTTAAAAGATGATAAAAGATTATGTTGACATCATAAGAATTTAGAAACTTTCAGAGAACATGAAATAATTCTGTTCTGGAACAGTGACACTTGAAGCAGATAAAGCAGATAACAGTGTATAAATATTGGGTTAAATAATGCTTTGGGGGGGGGGGGAAAAGTTAAAGGCTGAATTCTAGAATTCTAACATATATAGAACTAGAATTTATTTCAAGATTACATAAGGACTTTGTATAGTGATCGTGTAAGCTGTTAGTTATTATAATAATGATTTGTTCATTGTTGGAAGGAAAGGAGAGATATTACTCTGGTTGGAAACAGGTGAGGTTTAGTGACAGAAAGAGCATCCAGCTATAGGAAAACTGGTATCAACAAGTTTTGTCTGATCCGTGCAAGTGTAGAAAAATGGACATTAATCAATGAAGAAAAACATACAGATAGAAGTTAGCTGTATGATATCAAAGTCTTAATATGCATGTGTGTGTGTGTGTGTGTGTGTGTGCGCGTATCTGTGGAAGTTAGTAGATGGAAACTGTGCCGATGCTTATTATACAAAAAAATTATTTGTGTCAATGTTGTTTATGTTCTGTCATTGTCATTGTTTGTCTCATAAGCGAGTAGTTCAACAGAGACTGACAAAATAACTATCACACTGCAATAATTACTGCGGTTCATAAGATAGACTAAATTATTGGAGATGGTTTAGTTTATCTCAGCTATGACTGTTTAATATATGTGTGTATGTGTATACACACAACATACACAGATACATACATGCACGAGTAACTCCAAGTATTTCTTTGTGTAATTGTATATACATTTCACAGACAAAATAATTGTCAATCATAACTTCTTGCAGTCACACCCCACCCAAATATAATATTAATTATTTACTAATTATGACACCATACTTAAGCTAATGTGATGTTTATGTCTACTGGAAAACACACACACACATACAAAAGGAGAAAAAGAAAAGTCTAATTTATGTATTGATGACAAAGATGATGATGATGATGATGACGATAGGGAATCTTACGTTTATCAGATAACAACATCTGGTAAGGGTTTATTTCATTTGAGAGGAGAACAATGTTACATAATGGCTGGAAGGGAAGGGAAAAGGAAGAGGTTATTCCGAACACCTCCTCTCTCTCCCTTTTCTGTCCTCTGTATGAAAACCACCACCAGCAGCAGCAGCAGCAGCAGCAGCGCTGCCGCCGCCGCCACCACCACCACCACCATCCTATCAGATACCGAAAATACAAATGTTTCTTAGTTGTTGGGATTGCCTTCATCTGTTATACTCCAAGTAACAAAGTAACTATGAAGCACAATAAATTCTATCACCAACCCATTGGCAAAAAAACAAACAAACAAAAAAAAAAACAACAATCTGCCCCACCTCCTCCCCAAACCCCACAAAGAATTCAAATTCCCTATATGTCTCTTGTTGCACACACTACACACCTACCACTAACCTAAACCATTTCTAAAAGTTCTCTGAAGTTCTTAAAAGGAACAGTGATAGCAATCTTCCATAATTTGATGATCTCAATTAAGATTCCAACATTTGTTAAAGATTTCCTCCAAGGGGTTCACACACAAAAATGGATGACGTGGTTTCTTTCTTTAAAAGCCATCGTCTGTGATTAGAAACGGCTCTCTCTGTCTCCGCTAACCAAACTGACTTCATTATTGCACAGCACACATATGAATTATGTGTTTAAATATTTTAGTGTTTTGTTTCCCCTTCATCCACTCCCACTAACCAATAGATTATGAATTTACAAAATATGTTAGTAACTATTGTTGTATGTACATGTATGAACAGTTATGTATACATACACATATATACATGTACCTACATACATGCGTTTTTGTATTTATATATATATATATATATATATATATATATATATATATACACACACACATACATACAGTGGCATTATATGGTACTTACCGTTTGCGAATATATGAATGTTAGTATGCTATGCTTCTATAATATTATACTCTGCATTTATATTCATGGGAATGTATAATGTACAGAAATAGTGTAGGCATGTAATTAACAGATCAGCCTTAATATGATCAGTATATATCATTGGTCTCATACCACTGGTTTCATATAATTCAAGGTTCCATAGCATTATGGCTGTAATAATTAGAACAGCAGCATTGTGGATAAGAAAATCACTAGATTTAATATAAACAAAAGTTTCTAGTTCCAATCCAATCTGGCAAACAATTTAATCCCTAAAGATGAGATTAATGGTCCAAAAGATTTATAATCATTAATATAATTTAATTTACACCTTATATTCATCACCATCATCATCAAACGATGATGATGATGATGATGATGATGATGAATATAAGGTGTAAATTAAATTATTTTATTTCAGATTGATACTACTGGTTTCATACAGTTCAAGGTTTCATAACAAATTAACACAGATCCTCTCTATCACATATCCTAACACTATCATTTATATTTCTCACCCCATAAAAAGGTTGGTGAACAAGTAGACACACAGCATTGTGAAGTGCCATGGCTATCTTTGAGTGCTGGTGTAATGAAAAACATACCCAGTAGATTCTGTAAAGGGGTTGGTGTTAGGAAGGGCATCCAGCAAAGCAAGCCGAAAATGAAATGTGAATAAGATGAGCAGTACCCCTTGAATATCAACTGATTCAAACTGTGGTGACCCATCCAACTTACACCTCCACTTGGAAAGCAGATGTAAAATAACGAAGATTATTATATACCTACATACACAAACACACAGATTTACTATCACTATTAGATAAGGTGGGGCAGAATCATTAAGGCATGCTTTGTAGTAAATGTTCCAGTACTTTGATTTCTGAGTGTGTGTTGTGTGTGTGTGAGAGAGAGAGAGAGAGAGGGAGTGCTTATCACTCCATTACAACTAATCAGTCCTTCAACGTTTCTTTAATAAGATCCTGTTTTATTGCAAAGACACCTCAAGGCCGGGACATTTTTTTCTTCATGCATTATTCTGTGAAAATTCTGAAGCTTGAGTTTGTGTGCTAATTTTAGGAAGGATTTAAAGAGAAATAATATCACTGTTACAAGACATGCATCACCACATGCGCGTGTGTGCATGTGTGAGTGCGTGTGTATACATACATATATCCATGTAATAAAGAATATACAGTTTATAGTAAAACATGTTAATAGGTTGTTTTGTTTAGTAGGGGAAGACCCCTATTCTGCAGGCTACAGGAAAATCTGAATCTCAGTTTAGAAAAGTTATGCAATGTATTGTATTAAAAGAAAAGGAAATATTCCTAAAGACCCGACATCATCTCTCAGTTATTATAAAACTTACTATTCTCAGTAGATTAT